>NW_028320533.1:0-89204 GCF_062004578.1 Staurois parvus
GGAAGCTGCTGGGGGGGCGGGTTTAGCGAATCTTCCTTCTCAGCCTACTCCACCTCCGGGACCTGTCCCACGATGGCGCAAACGTGGTCAGGAGAGTGTGGGGGTGCTGGATGGTGGTGGAGCCGATGGGGCTCAGGGAGGAGTGTCCATGTCCATGTCTCACCTCCTGCTGAAGGGGATTCGGTTGATGAGGGGTGGGAGAGGGTTAAGGGGAAGAAAAAGAAGAAGAGGAGGATGAGAAGAGCTGTCCTTTCTTCTTCAGAATCAGATCCAGGAGGGGTCCCTTTTGGCAACACCTTTTCAGTTTTGTCAGGTGATGAGATGGTATCTGATATATCCATTTTCTTATCTATGGATGAGGGGGAGTCCCATACTCTGAAGAGATGTTTCGGGTGATGAGAGTGTGGTAGAGGTTAAGAAACGACTACCCCAATCATCCTGATGGCAGTTCCCACTCTGTTAAAGGTGGCGACCATTAATGTCACCAGCATTAAATCTGCAAGAGCTCGTGATACGGCCTTATTTTTGCTCAGCGAGTTTGATCCTGACATTTTATTTTTGCAAGAGACCTGGCTCAATACATTGGCCGATGTCTATCTAGCAAAAAGGGAGTGGAGATGTGGTCCCTCTTTTTGGTCTCTTGCAGATATGGTAACGTGCCAGCGGGTAATTGAGGTAAAAATGGGGAGATGCATGGTCTTAGACGTCTCTGTTAGGGGGCAGGACCTGCGCCTGATCAATATCTATAGGCCACAGTCAAAATGGGGCAGGAAATGCCTCCTCACAAAGATCAAGCCCTTCCTTTTTACGTCCCAGCAGGTTGTCTTTGGAGGTGACTTTAACACCATAATTAGGCCTGAAGAGGGGAGAGGCTCCATAGACAGGCTGGGTTATGATAGCGTTTTTCTCAGAGATTTGGTTAGACAGGCAGGCCTGGTAGATGTGCACATTAAGCACTGCCCTGGCAGCACGGGGTTCACATTTCAGAGAGGGAATAGTCAGAGCAGGATAGAAGGTTTTTTTTAAAGGAGAACTCTGCTTTCTCAGCTCCTGAGTTGAAGGTGGTGGAGTTCTCTGACCACTGTATGCTGTCTGTGACTCTGAATGCCTCGGACACTCCACCCAGGGGAAGGGGTGTCTGGAAACTGAATTCGGCTCTCCTGGAAGATGTAGAGGTAAGACAATCCTTTGAGGATTTTTTTCAGGCACAGGTTTCTATTCTGGACTTTTGCAGCAGTAAGTCAGAGTGGTGGGAGCTTGTGAAACAAAAGGGCGATTGGACTTTTCAAGGCCATAAGTAAGAAGAAGCAGCTTGGTATGTATATTGCCTACCAGCATTTGCGGAGGAAGCTTGATCGTCTTGTCTCGTATGGAGGAGATCCAGGGGAGATCTCTGAAGTGAAGCTTCTTCTTAGGAAGTGTCAATACGACCGGCATGCCTCCTTGGTTCTGGAGAGGGATTATGGGAAATATCACTCGCCTGATCCTTACCAGAACTGTAAGCAAGGCATAGCAGTTAAGACGGTCATTGGCCTGAAAGACAGTACGGGTTCCCTGATAAAGTCCAGATCAGGGATCTTGGAGATCTTTGGGTCGTATTATGCAGACCTCCTGGGAAGAAAGGACCTTAGCCGGGACAGGATGGAAAGCTTTCTGGATTCTACTCCAGGATTGGGAAATGGTGCATTGCTTTTGATGAATTTGACAGAACCAATTTCAGCAGATGAGGTAGTTCATGCTATAGACAAGCTGGCTACCAAAAAATTGCCTGGGCCAGATGGATTGACAGCTGAATTTTACAAGTGTTTTAAGTCCATTCTGGCTCCCTTTTTAGCGGAGGTTTTTAATAGCTGTCTAGAAGAGGGTCCGCTCCCTCCCTCCATGACGCAATCCGCTGTGATTCTTCTGTCAAAAGGTAAAGACCCCTCAATGATTGAGAACTGGTGCCCCATCAGTCTTCAAAATGTTGATAGAAAGATCTTGGCAAAGATTCTTTTTTGGCGCTTGTCGTCAGTAGCAGGCGATTTGTTGTCCAGCCATCAGCACTGTTCGGTCCAAGGTAGAAGTACCTTTTCAGCAGTTTTGGCTATCCGGGAGGCTTTGGAACGATGCAGGGCTGCTGGATGGAGAAAGTACTTGCTGGCATTGGATCAGGCAAAAGCTTTTGATCGAGTGAATCATGAATATCTGTGGTTGCTGCTTGGTAGATACGGCCTGCAGGGGAGGTTTATAGATTGGCTGAAGACATTATATAAAGGGGCTGAGAGCTTCCCACTTGTTAATGGTTGGGTTGGGCGGCCTTTTGAGGTTGGCTCTGGTGTGCGCCAGGGATGTCCTTTGAGCCCCCTGCTATATGCTTTCGCAAGCGACCCCTTTGTAAGAAGGCTAGAGGGCGCATCATTGTGTGGGGTGCCTCTGGGTATTGCTGGTGTGCCGCCTTTGAAGGTCATGGCCTATGCTGATGATGTGTCTGTTATTATCTCTGGGACTGAGGAGGAGCAGGAGGTGGTCTCTGTGATAGAGCAGTACACGGAGGCTTCTGGCTCTAAAGTCAACCATGAAAAGAGTGAAGTTTTCTGGATGGGTGAGGAGGGTGAAAGTTTCGAACTTCTGGATGCCTTCCCGGAGCCCCAGCAGGTAATTAAAGTTTTGGGCATTTTTCAGTCTTGGTTTAGGCCTTTTCTGCATTGCTGGGAAGATGGCGGCCCAGTGAGAAGTCTGAGAGTTCGACATGGCAAGCTCCCAGCTTATATTGTCCCGTCTGAAAATACTTCGGCAGTGCAGGTGACAGTGGAGGATATCAGGTCCCTTCCCAGGAATCTTCTGGGGGAGAGGATTTTGGCTTCTGCTTTCAGTGTGTCACTGGCCTTCAAGGATTGCCCAGGCTACGTAATGAGGGAGGGACTGCGTTTAATTCATTTGGAAATAGTCCCTTTGAAGTTTAGGGATCAAGCCTGGCTCGGTTTCCATGGAAGGGTCTATGTGAGAGGTAACCTGAAGCTCCGCCCTGTGGATGATCGGGATTGTCCTAGAGCAGAGTGTGTTGGTAAAGTGGAGTCTATGGGCCACTTTCTGCTCCTGTGTCCCTTTAACATAGAGGTGTATAAAAGGGTGGGGAGGGTTCTGGGCACCCCCTTTCTCTATCGCATGAGTTATGCAGAGTGGGTGTACGGGGCATTCCCAGCTCACTGGGACTTTGATTTGGATACACTTTTTTTAGTTAGTATAGTTGTTCGTTGCTTCACATGGAATGCACGGTGTCAGCTTACCCTACGGAAGAAAGTCCTCCCTGTTGAGGTGGTGGTGCACGATATTCTGGGTGAGGTTGGGAAGATTCAGGGTCTTGAGAAGAGCAGAGAGTCTCGGGCGGTCTGGATAAGGGCGTGGAGGAGTATCAGACCTGCCTTTTGTACACTTGTTGTCAGGAATGGACTTACCAGTAATGGTGGGACTCACCTGCCTTGTGGGCTGCAGTACCAGGGCTGGCCAGCGGGTGCTCCCAGCAATCAGAGACTCAACCCTGCAGCCAGCCAAACACCTGAAGTTGATCATGCAGGTGTATTTAAGGGATGGCCAGACCTGCAGTCTCTGCCTTGGTGTGTGTTTTTCCTGGGCCCCATATCTTGTTCCTGCATCCCTGTTCCTGTTCCTGTCTCTGTCTCTGTCTGATTCGTTGCTGACCCTGCCTGATCTGGACCTCTGCTGACTTCTCCTGCTTTATCCCTGGCTTGTGACCCCGACCATTCTCTGCCTGACCCCCTGTACCTACCTGCCCGATTGTTATTGACCCGGCCTGCCTGACTACGCTTGCATTGTATGTACTGTTATCTGTGGGTGGTTTGGTTCGTTTGCATTGTGTTATGTTTTAGTATTGCACTGCGTTTATGTTTGTATTGTTAGTCTTTAATAAATTATATTGTTTATGACTTATCTGAAGCCTGCTTTTCCCTGCGTCAGTCACACACCTCTGGTCATACCCTGGAGCCCTGACATTACACCAAGGCCAATCCTGACCAGAAGTGGCTACACAGGGAAGCCATCTTGGCTTGTTGATGGGAAGGATGGATCTGGATGAGGTTGTGTATTTATATCTGCTAGTGTTTGATGACAGAGAGTATGCTTATCAAACTCTGAAGGAGTATCCCCGGGATGAACTGCTAGAATGTATACGGCTCGCTCATGTTCTAGTAGATCAGGGCACAGAGTTCTCTGAGGTGCAGCCATTGATTCAGGTTTGTGCTGAGTTGGTTTCATCTGGTACCCCCGAATGCAGGGATGAATTTTTGCCGCCATTTAGTGCCGACCAGGTAGAGTCCCTGGTGTGGTTATTAGAGGATGATGTGGATTACTTTCTGGAGCATTATGCTGCATGTTCACCACAGATACTAAGAGATTGTATAAACGCAGTGCAGTCTTTGGCCAGACAGGCTTTGTGTAAGCTCAGCTTTGTTCAACCCATACTGCAGACATGGACAGACTTGTTGCACCCAGCCTCAGTCAGCTTACATCATTCCTCTGCTCAAGGCACTCTTCCTACATCCCCGACAGCACCCCCAGTGACGGCCCAGTATACTCTAACTACCACATACCAGTCCTCTGCTCCCACTTGCTGCACCTATCCTTTCTTTAACCCTGCAAAGAAGCCCTCTGTAGCAACTGCTCCTTCCTCTGTTCCATCTTCCAGCTCTTCTCTGTCCTCAGCTGCTCCATCCGTTTACAAACCTGCGTTTACTTGCAGTGCCCCAGTAGTTAAAACCAGAAAAAAGTGGAAATTCTTTCCAACCAATACCATCCTGCCAGTATCCAAACCGGTGAGCCTGCCGTCTGAGAACCTGCCTTCCGTGGTTCAGCCTGGTGCCTCGGCACCCGCACTTCAGCCTGATGTCTGTACCCAGCCTGATGAACTGATCCAGCCTGATGATCCTATCATGCCTGATGACCCAGTGCCCGCTGTCGAGCCAGACGATCCGGTACCTGATGACCCGGTGCCCACTGTCATGCCTGGTAACCCAATGCCCGCTGTCGAGCCAGACGATCCAATGCCTGATGACCCAGTGCCCGCTGTCATGCCTGGTGACCCGATGCCCACTGTCGAGCCAGACGATCCAGCGCCAGATGACCCGGTGCCCGCTGTCGATCCAGAGGATCCGGTACCTGATGACCCAGTGCCTGCTGTCATGCCTGGTGACCCGATGCCCGCTGTCGAGCCAGACGATCCAGCGCCAGATGACCCGGTGCCCGCTGTCGTGCCAATTGACTCAGAGTCCACTGTTGTGCCTGGTGACTTGGTGCCCACTGCCTTGCCAGAGACGCGGTGCCCGCTGTCGAGTCAAATGACCTGATGCCTGGTGACCCGATGCCCGCTGTCAAGCCAGACGATCCAATGTCTGACCCAGTGCCCGCGGTCATGCCTGGCGACTCGGAGCCCACTGTCATACCTGGTGAGCCGATGTCCGCTGTCGAGCCAGACGATCCAATGCCTGATGACCCAGTGCCCGCGGTCATGCCTGGTGACTCGATGCCCGCTGTCGAGCCAGACGATCCAGCGCCAGATGACCCGGTGCCTGCTGTCGAGCCAGACGATCCGGTACCTGATGACCCGGTGCCCGCTGTCGTGCCAATTGACTCAGAGCCCACTGTCGTGCCTGGTGACTCGGTGCCCACTGCCTTGCCAGATGACGCAGTGCCCGCTGTCGAGCCAAATGACCTGATGCCTGGTGACCCGATGCCCGCTGTCCAGCCAGACGATCCAAAGTCTGACCCAGTGCCCGCGGTCATGCCAGTTGACTCGGAGCCCACTGTCGTGCCTGGTGACTCGGTGCCCACTGCCTTGCCAGATGACGCGGTGCCCACTGGCGAGCCAAATGACCTGATGCCTGGTGACCCGATGCCCGTTGTCGTGCCTGATGACCCGGTGCCCGCCGCTCCGCCTGGGGGCCCGGTGTCTGCCGCCCCTCCTGGGGGCTTGGTGTCTGCCGCCCCTCCTGGGGGCCCGATGCCTGCCGCCCCGCCTGGGGGCCCGGCACCCGCCACTCCGCCTGGGGGCCGATGCCTGTCGCTCCGCCTGGGGGCTGGCGCCTGTCGCCCCGCCTGGGGGCCCGATGCCCGTCACCCCTCCGCCTGGGGGCCCGATGCCCGCCGCCCCTCCGCCTGGGGGCCCGATGCCCGTTGCCCCTCCGCCTGGGGTCCTGGCGCCCGTCGCCCCTCCTGGGGTCCCGGCGCCCGCCGCCCCGCCTGGGGGCCCGGCGCCCGTCGCCCCTCCTGGGGGCCCGGCGCCCGTCACCCCGCCTGGGGGCCCGATGCCCGTAGCCCCTCCTGGGTGCCCGATGCCCGCCGCCCCTCCTGGGGGCCCGGCGCCCGCTGCCCCGCCTGGGGGCCCGCCGCCCCGCCTGGGGGCCCGCCGCCCCGCCTGGTGGCCCGATGCCTGTCGCTCCGCCTGGTGGCCCGGTGCCTGCTGCTCCGCCTGGTGGCCCGGGGGCCTGCTGCTCCGCCTGGTGATCCGGTGTCCAGCTCAATGTGCCTCTGCCCGGAGTCCAGCTCGATGTGCCTCTGCCCGATGTGCCGCTGCCCGGAGTCCTGCCCGATGTGCCGATGCCCGGAGTCCTGCCCGATGTGCCGCTGCCCGGAGTCCTGCTCGATGTGCCTCTGCCCGGTGTGCCGCTGCGCGGAGTCCTGCCCGGTGTGCCGCTGCCCGGAGTCCTGCCCGGTGTGCCGCTGCCCGGAGTCCTGCCCGATGTGCCAGTCTTTGATATCCCGCCAGTTACCAGACCCGGGCGGTGGAACATTTTGCCCAGCTAGGACTGTTTGGAGCGTCCTGAGGCCGCTCCTTGAGGGGGGGGTACTGTCAGGAATGGACTTGCCAGTAATGGTGGGACTCACCTGCCTTGTAGGCTGCAGTACCAGGGCTGGCCAGCGGGTGCTCCCAGCAATCAGAGACTCAACCCTGCAGCCAGCCAAACACCTGAAGCTGATCATGCAGGTGTATTTAAGGGATGGCCAGACCTGCAGTCTCTGCCTTGGTGTGTGTTTTTCCTGGGCCCTGTATCCTGTTCCTGTCTGATTCGTTGCTGACCCTGCCTGATCCGGACCTCTGCTGACTTCTCCTGTTTTATCCCTGGCTTGTGACCCCGACCATTCTCTGCCTGACCCCCTGTACCTACCTGCCCGATTGTTATTGACCCGGCCTGCCTGACGACGCTTGCATTGTATGTACTGTTATCTGTGGGTGGTTGGTTTGGTTCGTTTGCACTGTGTTATGTTTTAGTATTGCACTGCCTTTATGTTTGTATTGTTAGTGTTAATAAATTATATTTGTAACGGAAGCGCAGGCAGGACAGAGCACACGGAGAAGATGGGAAACACACAAAACTTTATTGAAGCAACAAATTGACAGACACTCAATAGGGAAATGGCAGGGAGGGTGATGTGTGCGCAAACCAGGGACAATTCCAGGCACGGGGGGGTCTTCAGCGACAGGCAGGCAATATCTCCCCCTAGGCTAGGGGCCTCAGCCGAGTTCCCTCCGTGACTGGACAGCGGATTGGAGACTCGGGCAACAGACAGCAACCTACCACTGGGCAGGGGCTTCGGGCAACAGGCGGCAACCTACCACCGGGCAGGGGCCTCGGACAACATGCGGCAACCTACCACTGGGCCGGGGCCTCGGGCAACAGACGGCAACCTACCACTGGGCAGGAGACTCGGGCAACAGACGGCAACCTACCACTGGGCAGGGGTCTCGGGCAACAGACGGCAACCTACCACTGGGCAGGGGCCTCGGGCAACAGGCGGCAATCTACCCCTGGACAGGGGCCTCGGGCAACATGCGGCAACCTACCACCGGGCAGGGGCCTCGGGCAACAGACGGCAACCTACCACTGGGCAGGAGACTCGAGCAACAGATGGCAACCTACCACTGGGCAGGAGACTCGGGCAACAGACGGCAACCTACCACTGGGCAGGGGCCTCGGGCAACATGCGGCAACCTACCACTGGGCAGGGGCCTCGGGCAACAGGCGGCAACCTACCACTGGGCAGGGGCCTCGGGGACTCAACGGGACTCTAGCTGTGGAGACTGGCCACAGCACAGCTCCCACCCAGCTTTCTAGGGTCATTGGGTTTACAGGGACTCAACGGGTAGCGATGGCTCAAGCACTCAGGGGCACCACAGGTAGCTATACTCCGGGCATGCCATCAGGACACGGGTTGTCAGTGCACACACAGCGGGGCGGGTTGTCGGTGCACACACCGGGTACAGTTCAGAACATGGGTGGTCGATGCACACAGCAGGGACAGTTCAGAACACAGGTGGTCAGTGCACACAACAGGAATAGTTCAGGACACGGATGGTCAGTGCACACAACAGGAATAGTTCAGGACACGGGTGGTCAGTGCACACAACAGGAACAGTTCAGGACACGGGTGGTCGGTGCACACAACAGGAACAGTTCAGGACACAGGCGGTCAGTGCGCACAACAGGAACAGTTCAGGACACGGGTGGTCAGTGCACACAACGGGAACAGTTCAGGACACAGGTGGTCAGTGCACACAACGGGAACAGTTCAAGACACGGGTGGTCAGTGCACACAGCGGGGACAGTTCAGGACACGGGTGGTCAGTGCACACAACAGGAACAGTTCAGGACACGGGTGGTCAGTGCGCCCAACAGGAACAGTTCAGGAGACGGGTGGTCAGTGCACACAACAGGAACAGTTCAGGACACTCACGGTAAGCAGCTTGCAGACCCTCAGCGGCAGGCGGCTCCAGACAGGGACGACCAGCGGTCAGCGTTCCAGGGACAACCAGTGATCAGCAGACAGCAGCAGCTCCCAGGGCACTCAGCAGCAGACAGCCTCCAGGGACACGCAGCCACGGATAGTATGCAGGCTCCCTCAGCAACAGCTCCCAGGGCACTCAGCAGCAGACAGGGTGCAAGGCTGCCCATTAGACAGGCTTACAGACTGGCAGGGTCTCAGCTGTGGAGTCTCACCTTTGTGGAGACGGCTCATGCAGAGCTGTGGAGACTCCCAACCCCGAGGTATTGCAGAGGGTTACAGTCCTGACCTTTTGGGGGTCTGCAGAGTGCGCAGGGGGGATGGCTGGGGAGACTCGGTCCCCCTCACCCGAGCCTCCCAACATCTTTCTGGGAACAAGATGCTTTTAGCCGCATGGCCAGGAACAGAAGGGGAGGCTGCTTCCTGTGTGGGTCTCTTGAAGATCATGTGGGACGCGGCTAGGTTGCCTAGGCAACGGCTGGCCCAGCCCTGTCCATGGAAGCCTCACAGACCTTCTAATGTACAAGGAGGAAGGGAGGGGTGGAGGGATATGGTGGGGGATGGGAGAGGCACTGGCAGTCCGTGACAATATTGTTTATAACATATCTGAAGTCTGCGTTTCCCTGCGTCAGTCACATACCTCTGGTCACACCCCGGAGCCCGGACACTTGTGGTCATTGGGAAGAATTACCCCCTTATAAATAGCTAAAAAGATCAATGGTGTCAGTGGGAACTTGTCTGAGAGGCAGAAATTGCTCATTGCTCAAGGAACCCCTGGGAACCTCTGGAGGAACCTTAGGATTCCATGCAACCCTGGTTGATAAATCCTGGTCTAGGGTGCCTGTTTTCAGAACATGTACACTCTCTGGTCACTTTATTAGGTCCACCTGTTCAGTTTCTTGGTAACACAAATTGTTAATTAGCCAATAACATGGCAGCAACTCAATGCATTTAGGCATCTGGACGTGGTGAAGACGACTTGCAGAAATTCAAACCGAGCATCAGAATAGGGAAGAAAGGGGATTTAAGTGATTGAACATGGCATGGCTTTTGGTGCCAGATGGGCTGGTCTGAGTATTTCAAAAACTGCTGACCTACTGGGATTTTCCCGCACAACCATTTCTAGGGTTTACAGAGAATGGTCCAAAAAGAGAAAATATCCAGTAAGCCGCAGTTGTGTAGAGGAAATGCTTTGTTGATGTCAGAGGAGAATGAGCAGACTGGATCCATATGATAGAAAGGCAACAGTAACTCCAACAACCCCTCATTACAACCAAGGTATGCAGAATACCATCTCTGAACACACAACATGTCCAACCTTGAAGCAGATGGGCTACAGCAGCAGAAGACCACACCGGGTGCCACTCCTGTCAGCTAAGAACAGTAACCGGAGGCTACAATTCGCACAGGCTCACCAAAATTGGACAATAGTAGATTGGAAAAACGTTGCCGGTTCTGATGAGTCTGGATTTCAGCTGTGATATTCAGATGGTAGGGTAAGAATTTGGCATAAACAACATGAAAGCATGGATCCATCCTGCCTTGTATCAACGGTTCAGGCTGGTGGTGTCATGATGTGGGGGAGATTTTCTCGGCACACTTTGGGCCCCTTGGTATCAATTGAGCATCATTTAAACTCCATGGCCTACCTGAGTATTGTTGATGACCATCCTGCCTTGTATCAATGATTCAGGCTGGTGGTGTCATGGTGTGGTGGATCCATCCTGCCTTGTATCAATGGTTCAGGCTGGTGGTGGTGGTGTCATGGTGTGGGGGAGATTTTCTTGGCACACTTTGGGCCCCTTGGCATCAATTGAGCAGCATTTAAACGCCTCAGCCTACCTGAGTATTGTTGATGACCATCCTGCCTAGTATCAACGGTTCAGGCTGGTGGTGGTGTCATGGTGTGGTGGATCCATCCTGCCTTGTATCAACAGTTCAGGCTGGTGGTGGTGTCATGGTGTGGTGGATCCATCCTGCCTTGTATCAACGGTTCAGGCTGGTGGTGTCATGGTGTGGGGGAGATTTACTTGGCCCACTTTGGCCAAGTGAGCATCCAAATGAGCATTGTTTAAACGCCACGGCCTTCCTGAGTATTGTTGCTGACCATGTCCATCCCTTTATGACTCCAGTGTCCCCGTCTTTTGATGGCTCCTTCCAGCAGGATAACGCACCATGTCACAAAGCTCAAATCATCTCCAACTGGTTCCTTGGACATGACAATGAGGTCCCTGTACTCCCATGGTCTCCACAGTCACCTGATCTCCATCCAATAGAGCACCTTTGGGATGTGGTGGCACGGGAAATTCCCATCATGGATGTGAAGCTCATAAATCTGCAGCAACTGCGTGATGCCACCATGTCAATATGGACCGAAATCTCTGAGGAATGTTTCCAGCACCTTGTTGAATCTATGCTATGAAGAAAGAAGGCAAAAGGGGGTCCAACCCAGGACTAGCAAGGTGGACCTAATAAAGTGGCCGGTGAGTGTATAATGTTTGGGGGATTTAACCAATCTTCAGGCCTAAAATTATTTGTTAAATTAATTAGTAACTAATTGTATCAATATACTTAAAACATGTAAACACCTCTTATTTTTATGTTTGATTTGTAATAATTTTTGTATGGATTATGGATTTGGAAAATAAGAGGTGGGGTGGGGGGGCAGCCATTTTTTTTTCATTGCATATGCAGGCTCTGCTTCCTACCAGTGAATATCGGAGAACCATGAACCTCAGATCATGGGCTTGGCAGGTAAGTCTCTGATTATAGAAGTGATTGCCATCTCAGATAAAAAACCACCAGTTATTATTAGATATTTCTGATTGATTTGGAAGCGGCAATTTTCTGCAGATGAAAATGGTTCTGCAGGAAAAGATCAATATCCATTGTAATAAGCAAAACTATTGTCAGATAACAGAAGACGGCTTATAAATCTCCTCCAATCACTCCCCCGGTGATTGGATTCGGGTGAAGATTGCCAGTTCCAGCTTTCATAATTCACTGAAGTCGGAGGCTGCAATAATCAACCCTCTATTGATAATCACCAGCATTTGTGCTTCTAAATCTCCGGCACTCATGGCACAACTTTCCGGAATAACAGGCAGTTATAGAAGAGATGGGTCTACAGAAGCATCAACGGGTCTCCGGGGATTACGCGGACAGGCTCAGGAATACTGGGTCATTTAAAGTCCAACCATGGGCACCACAAATTGCTGCCCACACGGACGCCTGGCAGTAGGTTTTGCTGTTTTTATTTTATATTTTGTTTTTTCACATGTCCCCAGGCTGGCCATGCAACACACTCAGTCCCCTTCCTCTTCGTTCTGATCCTGGCGGTAGGTGGTTCCCTGATACTACAGAGGGCGGTGCTCTCAGGACCTGGATTGTTGCTGATCCCAGTTTTGGTTCCCCCTTCCCATCTGTTCCCTGTGCCTCCCCCTGTGTTTTCCCCTGCTTTTCTATGCTCCCCATTTTGCATATATTGTATATAGTTAGTTGTTAATTAGACTTTCTGTTTGTTAGGTGTTCTGTCAGGACCTGGATCACCTGCTGGTGGCACTGTGCCTGCCAGAGCAGAAGGTTTTAGTTTTGGTGTCCACCAGCAGGTGCCTCCTAGCAGCCAGCAGATCCCAGTACTTAGTTTCCACCTGATGCTGGCTGCTGGGAGAGTATTTAAGTCCTTCCCTAGTAGTGCCTTTCACTCCAATGTTCTCTCAGGACCCGGATCACCTGCTGGTGGCACTTTCTGGAGCGGAAGGTTGTAGTTCCGGTGTCCACCAGAAGGTGTCTTCCAGCAGCCAGGATTACTGGAATCTGCTGGCTGCTTGGAGACATCCGCTGGTGGACACCGGAACTACAACCTTCCACTCTGGCAGGCACAGTGCCACCAGCAGGTGCTCCAGGTCCTGAGAGAACCCTGTGATAGAATACCTAACAAACAGAAAGTCTAATTAACAACTAACTATATATAATATACAGTATACAAAATGGGGAGCATAGAAAAGCAGGGGGAAAATGGAGGCACAGGGAACAGATGGGAAGGGGGAACCAAAACTTGGATCAGGAACAAGGGGGAGCAGGTGCAAGGCAGCTGGGTACAGGGCTGGAGCAAGTTCAGGATCAAAATGGAGGTGCAGGGAACAGATGCAAAGGGGGAACCAAAACTGGGATCAGGTACACAGCAGCAGGGAACAGGGCAGGGACAAGATCAGGATCAATGGCACACAGAATCTGGCAACAGCAAAACACTGGAGTGAAAAGCAATACTAGGGAAGGACTTAAATACTCTCCCAGCAGCCAGCATCAGGTGGAAACTAAGTACTGGGATCTGCTGGCTGCTAGGAGGCACCTGCTGGTGGACACCAAGACCTAGTACAAGAGATGGTCAGAGACTGAGGACCAGATACAAGAGATGGTCAGAGACTGTAGACCTAGTACAAGAGATGGTCAGAGACTGTGGAACGAATACAGCAGATGGTCAGAGACTGTGGACCGAATACAGAAGATGGTCAGAGACTGTAGACCTAGTACAACAGATGGTCAGACACTGTGGACCGAATACAGGCGATGGTCAGAAACTGTGGACCTAATACAAGAGATAGTCAGAGACTGTGGACCTAATACAAGAGATGATCAGAGATTGTGGACCGAAAACAGGAGGTGGTCCGAGACTGTAGACCTAGTACAAGATATGGTTAGAAACTGTGGACCTCATATAAGAGATGGTCAGAGACTGTGGACTGAATATAAGAGGTGGTCAGAGAATGAGGACATGCTGCAGGACCTCCACTCTTCTACAGGGAGAGGCCTGAAAGCAGCTTCACCTTAAAGCCACAGGAACAGGACAGTGTGAGTACCATTACATTCCATGGGCCCACAAGGCAATCCCCCATGGCTGCCCGAATACAGGAGATGGTCAGAGACTGTAGACCTAGTACAAGAGATGGTTAGAGACTGTGGACCTAATACAAGAGATGGTAAGAGATTGTGGACCTAATACAGGAGATGGTCAGAGAATGTGGACCTATTGCAAGAGATGGTCAGAGACTTTGGACCTAATACAAGAGATGGTCAGAGAATGTGGACCTAATACAAGAGATGGTCAGAGACTGTGGACCTAAAACAGGAGATGGTCAGAGACTGAGGACTGAATACAGGAGATGGTCAGAGACTGTAGACCTAGTACAAGAGATGGTCAGAGTGGTCAGAATGTGGACCTCCTGTATTCGGGCAGCCATGGGGGCTTCCCAACTAGTTCTCCCTGGGACATCATTCCCATGTATTTTGGAATCCCTTGCCCTAGGTTACTCTTCATGACACCCACTTGGATGCGGAGATTTTCATTTGGGGGTCTGAAGAAGGTTCATCTAAGGGGACTGAGTGCTCCTAGTAAGGACTGTGTGCTGATCTGCTAAAGGACAAGAGCCATTCCAAAGGGAGTAGAAAGTCCAGAATCAAATTTTTCTGCTTTTTGTACATAGGAAGTTTGTCCTCCAAGTTGTTTCAGTTCCATTGGGCATCTCCTAGACCCCTAGACCCCATCCAAGTTGTTTCAGTTCCATTGGGCATCTCCTAGACCCCTAGACCCCATCCAAGTTGTTTCAGTTCCATTGGGCATCCCCTAGACCCCTAGACCCCATCCAAGTTGTTTCAGTTCCATTGGGCATCCCCTATACCCCTAGACCCCATCCAAGTTGTTTCAGTTCCATTGGGCATCCCCTATACCCCTAGACTCCATCCAAGTTGTTTCAGTTCCATTGGGCATCCCCTATACCCCTAGACCCCATCCAAGTTGTTTCAGTTCCATTGGGCATCCCCTAGACTCCTAGACCCCATCCAAGTTGTTTAACCCCTAATAGAACAAGAAAAACTAAGCTCATGGACTATTCACTGACTTTGGATGCAAGAGTGGAAAAGGCAGGTTGCCTGGCTGTGCAGGAAAATAGCGGGGCCTAAAAACCAGCGCCTCTCAAGAGGGCAGCGCTACACGTATGCTGACACCTACTGAAGATTTAGATCCACTACAACTTGTTTATTTGTGCATTGGTGAATCCCTATGTTTCTCCCTTCCTGTTCAGTGCTAGCTGGGACATTCTTAGCTAGACTCTCACTGATTCTTCCATGTTCCCTCAGTAAACTGTTAGTGATCCTGGAGACGGTATAGAAAGTCACTCAGCTGAGGAAGATGTGGAAGCTTTGAAACGCATTACCACCCACTCCTACAGTGAAGGAAATAAGTATGCAGAATGTTTCTACCACCATGTTTCACAGTTGGGATGGTGTTCTTGGGGTCATAGGCAGCATTCCTCCTCCTCCAAACACGGCGAGTTGAGTTGATGCCAAAGAGCAGGATTTTGGTCTCCTCTGACCACAACACTTCCCACCAGTCCTCCTCTGCATCATTCAGATGTTCAGTGGCAGACTTCAGACGGGCCTGGACATGTGCTTTCTTGAGCAGAGGGACCTTGCGGGCACTGCAGGATTTCAGTCCTTGTCGGCGTAGTGTGTTACCAATTGTTTTCTTGGTGACTGTGGTCCCAGCTGCCTGGAGATCATTGACAAGATCCTCACGTGTAGTTCTGGGATGATTCCTCACTGTTCTCATGATCATTGACACTCCACGAGGTGAGATCTTGCATGGTGCACCAGACCTAGGGAGACTGACACTTGTTTTGTGTTTCTTCCATTTGTGAATGATTGCACCAACTGTTGTCACCTTCTCACCAAGCTGCTTGGCCATAGTTTGGTAGCCCAGTCCAGCCTTGTGTAGGTCTACCATCTTGTCCCTGACATCCTTGGACAGCTCTTTGGTCTTTGCCATGGTGGAGAGTTTGGAATCTGATGGTTTGATTGCTCCTGTGGACAGGTGTCTTTTATACAGGTAACAAAATGAGATTAGCAGCACTCCCTTTAAGAGGCTGCTTCTAATCTCAGCTTGTTACCTGTATGAAAGACACCTGGGAGCCAGAAATCCTGCTGAATGATAGGGGATCAAATCCTTCTTTCCCTCATGAACATGCAGATCCGTCATCATTTGTTAGACGCATTTCTGCTGAATTTGTTGTTGTATTCTGTCTATCAGTGTTACACCGAACATTCCATTGTTAGACCGATCATTTCTGTGTGAGGGGCAAACATTCCATTGTTAGACCGATCATTTCTGTGTGAGGGACGAACATTCCATTGTTAGACCGATCATTTCTGTGTGAGGGGCGAACATTCCATTGTTAGACCGATCATTTCTGTGTGAGGGGCGAACATTCAACATCAGCCGGGGAGCAAATACGCATTTCCTGCACTGTACGTCATCACGTCCCATTGTTGATGTCAGATCCGGCACCATCTTTGCGTTCCATGCTGGTCCCTGTGGCAGTTGTCCTCTTCCTGGTCACACTACCCTCAGCCGCCCTGCTACACTGGCACAGATCACAACTGAGGATAACCGGAGACTACTCATGACCAGCCGTGGACTACCTTACATGCTTACCTATCCACATTTACATATGAGTTGTTAATTGCCACAATTTTATTAATTTGAGATGTTTTTATGCTGCAATTAGTATGGTGACCCTCAGTTTCCGATTCATAGAAAGTCATTGTCTTCTTACACTTCAAAAGACTGTAAAAGCATCCTCTGTACGGCACACAGGCGAGGTTTAGTGGTGGTGGGTTCAACTTTAGAGTCGTATTGAAGAGTTTAGCTGTCTGTGGATGATGCCAAGTCAGCAGGTGGCCATACTCTCTGCACAGAGGATCTAATGAGGTATGTCAATGTGTATACTGGCATTTGAAACAGAACACAGGTGGTTATTATTTTGTTTTCCTTTTCTGGTGATTGGCTGCTTATGCCGGAGATTGGATTCTGGGAAGAATGGGGAGAAGGTGAGGAATTTCTAAGGGTAATTAATAACCTGCACTTTATCCATCATTATTACCCTTTGTGTTCCTTTCCCCTTCCTTTTACATTGTAATCTCTCAAGAGCATATATACTGTATATACATGGCTGAAAAAAATGAAAGGCTCTCAATGGGGAGGAATCTCCTGCTGGATCTCTATACTGACATGGACGGGGGATGGGTGAGGAATGTAAGGACGCCCCATTGTTTGATGGAAATGAAAATGATCGACCTACAGAGGACTGAATTCAAAGACACCCGAAAATCAAAGTGAAGAAATGATGCAGCAGGCGAGTCCATGTTGGTGAAATGTCATTGCAGCAACTCAGAATGGTCCTCAGTAGTCTGTGTGGCCCCCACGTGTTTGTATGCCTCAGGGGAGGCTCCTAATGGGACCACGGATGGTGTCCTGGGGGATTTCCTCCCAGATCTGGACCAGGGCATCACTGAGCTCCTGGGCAGTCTGAGGTGCAACCTGGCGGATGGACCGAAACATGATATCCCAGAGGGGTTCTATTGGATTTAGGTCAGGTGAGCGTGGGGGCCATTCAATGGTATCAATTCCTTCATCCTCCGGGAACTGCCTGCATACTCCCCCCACATGAGGCCGGGCATTGTCTGCACTAGGAGGAACCCAGGACCCACTGCACCAGGAGAAACCAGGACCCACTGCACCAGGAGGAACCCAGGACCCACTGCACCAGTGTAGGGTCTGACAATGGGTCCAAGGATTTCATCCCCATACCTAATGGCAGTCAGGGTGCCATTGTCTATCCTGTAGAGGTCTGTGGGTCCCACCATGGATATGCCTCCCCAGACCATCACTGACCCACCACCAAAACAGTCATGCTGAACCATGTTACAGGCAGCAGAACGTTCTCCACGGCTTCTCCAGACCCTTTCACGTCTGTCACATGTGCTCAGGGGGAACCTGCTCTCATCTGTTAGAAGCACAGGATGCCAGTGGTGGACCTGCCAATTCTGGTGTTCAATGGCAAATGCCAATCCAGCTCTATGGTGCAAGGCAGTGAGCACAGGGCCCACTAGAGGACGTCGGGCCCTCAGGCCACCCTCATGAAGCCTGTTTCTGATTGTTTGGTCAGAGACATTCCCACCAGTGGCCTGCTGGAGGTCATTTTGTAGGGCTCATCCTGTTCCTCCTTGCACAAAGGTGCAGATACCGGTCCTGCTGATGGGTTAAGGAATTTCTACGGCCCTGTCCAGCTCTCCTAGAGGAAGTGCCTGTCTCCTGGAATCTCCTCCATGCTCTTGTCTCCTGGAATCTCCTCCGTGCTCTTGTCTCCTGGAATCTCCTCCATGCTCTTGTCTCCTGGAATCTCCTCCATGCTCTTGTCTCCTGGAATCTCCTCCATGCTCTTGAGACTGTGCTGGGAGACACAGCAAACCTTCTGGCAATGGCAGGTATTGATGTGCCATCCTGGAGGAGTTGGACTGCCTGTGCAACCTCTGTAGGGTCCAGGTATGGCCTCATGCTACCAGTAGTGACACTGACCCGAGCCAAATGCAAAACGAGTGAAAAACAGTCAGAAAAAATGAGTAGGGAAAAAATGTCAGTGGCCTCCACCTGTAAAACCATTCCTGTTTTGTGGGTCGTCTCATCGTTCCCCATCTAGTGCACCTGTTGGTAATTTCATGAACACCAAAGCAGCTGAAACTGATGAACAACCCCCTCTGCGACTTACCTGACCAGATCCATATTCCAGGAGGTTCATTAACTCGGATTACAAAGTGTTCCTTTCATTTTTTTTTTTTGAGCCGAGTATTTAACGAGAAAAATGGTGACGTGTTGAATACTTCTTTTACCTGCTGTATAAACCGTAGAAGAGAATGGTGTCGGTGTCGTGCAGAAGGAGTACAATGTTCTTTCTCCTGTAAGATTCCTATCAGATAATTGGCAGGTCGGTATAAATGAACACATTGGTGTGTAGGTGTGAAGCAGATCATTGTGAATCATTCCTGAGATCTCTCACATACAAGTCATGTTCTGTCATTGTATCCAGGGCTGCACTTCCCCAGTGAATGAAGGATTCCAGATATACCATATAGAACAGTACAGAGGGGACAAAACCGCTACAATGTAACGTGCATGAAGAATACAAATGTATCAGAGCGACCCCCTCCCCCAGTCCTATGGTCAGCCTGTCCTTCGTCCAACCAGATATCTCACACTAGATCACCTGGGGGGCTCGTGAAATCGTTTCCCAACCAGGCCCGCCTGGCACTTTGCCATCCCATCCATTTCTCTGGGCCTCCAAGTAGACATGTGACCGACCGACAAAAGGAAGGATCGATCAATGCAAGGGTCAACCGACTAACAAAAGGAAGAATCAATTGAAGGAAGAATCAAAACCGCTTCAGTGTGAACCTAGGTTTTAGGAAGCAAGCAACCCTACCTTTGATCGATTATTCAATCGACCATTCCTTCAATCAAATGATTACTCAATCCTTCCTTTGAATCCTTTCTTTCAAAGGAAAGATTGATCAATTGAAGGGTCAGTCGAACAAAGGAAGGGTCGGTCCATTGATCGATCAATGCAAGGGTCGACCGACTGACAAAAGGAAGGATCGATCAATCGAAGGAAGAATCAAAACCTCTTCAGTGTGAACCAAGGTTTTAGGAAGCAAGGATGAGCGAGGATCCCCCATGGATCCATCAAAGTTGCATAGGAATGTTTTTTATCTATGCGGATGCGAGTTCGGTGAGATAACATAGAAGTCTATGGGGCTGAAATCACGCTGACTTTGGAATATAATGCGATTTCCCTTGTCATGCGATTCTGTGAACCCGGGGCTTGACGACTTCTACAGTCACACTGAAGTCTCATCAAAGTCGCAGCAATAGTCGCACTAGAAATCGCAAGAAAAGGTCTCAAGGATCAACCTAAGGTCAAGTCCCCAGGATCGTTCTCTCCAGACACAACCCAGTGATTGAGATGGGGTCTCTCAGGACCAGACCCCCCCCCCGGTGGGGTGGTTCTGCAGTCAGTGCTAAGTGAAGCCTTTTTAATGCCGGGGCCTCCCGGAGCAGCTGTAGGGCCCATGGGCTTCTTGACCGCAGCAGCCCTGCACCTCTGAACCCCTCCTGGGGAGAAGGCAAACTGCTCAAACCTATTTATCTCTATCCCAGCCTCCTGCTGGACTCCTCTCCAAGGATTGGCTGGAACCTGATTTGAATCGCCTACCCTGAGCTCTGGAGGCTTCTTTAACCGCCTCCCACCCGCCATATAAGGAAATGACGGGCACAAGACGGTTCTCTCATTCTGGGAGGATGTCAAATGACATCCTCCCACTCTAACTGCGCATGCGCGCAGCATGGCAATTGGTGGTGTCCAATGTGATCAGTTGTGTCCAATCACAGCGATCGCATGTAAATAGGGAAATGCCGGTTATCAGCATTTCTCTCCTCATGAGCTGTCACACTGACAGAGGAGAGGTGAGCCGGTAATGGACATTCCTCAGGGGGGACATGTACACAGATCATCAGGGCACTGATTATCAGTGTAGCCCCATCAATGCCACCTGCCAATGCCCATCAGTGCCACATATCAATGCCCATCTGAGCTGCCTTTCACTGCCACCTGTCCGTGCCGCCTATCAGTGCGCCAATCAGTGCCAGTCAGTGCCGACTATCAGTGCGCATCAGTGCCACCTATCAGTGCCACCTAACAGTGCCAGTCAGTGCGGCCTATCAGTGCCAGTCAGTGCGGCTTATCAGTGCCACATATGAGTGCTGCCTTTCAGTGCCCACCAGTGATGCCTGTCAATGCCCATTAGTGCCACCTACCAGTGCCTCCTAATCAGTGCCCATCAGTGCAGCCTATCAGAACCCATCACTGCAGCCTCATTATCGCACATCAGTGAAGAAGAAAAATCACTTATTTACAACATTTTATAACAGAAACTAAGAAAAAACTTTTTCTTTTCAACATTTTCAGTTGTTTTTGGTTTGTTTAGCAAAAAATAAAAAACCCGAGGTGATCAAATACCACCAAAAGAAAGCTCTATCTGTCTGAAAAAAATTCAAAAAATTTCATTTGGGTACAGTGTTGCATGACCGCGCAATTGTCATTCAAAGTGTGACAGCGCTGAAAGATGAAAATTGGCCTGGGCAGGGAGGGGGTGAAAGTGTCCGGTAGGCGAGGGGTTAAGAGGTGGGGGGAAGCAATCAATCTCCCAGCCTGTGAGACCCTGATCAAACCTATTTATCTCCGTCCCAGCCTTCTGCTGGACTCCCCTCTCCAAGGATTGGCTGGAACCTGCAGGGGGGAAGCAATCAATCTCCCAATAGGAAGAAGGCTCAGCCGCACATTGGAGGATAGATGAATATAGTTATCACTATGATTAAGCAGCGATGGTGTGAAACGCGTTAACAGGTCCTGTATTCCCGTCCTGGTGTGTTGTGTGTCCTATGGATCAATACACATTATATTCATCTATTCTCCGGGGTGTGGCTGACCCTTCTTCCTGTGGCATCGCGTGTGGTGGCGAGCCAGAACCTGCACCTGTCGTGGATTGATCCGGATTGTTTGCCTTTTGTTCTTTGGAATCAATCTCCCAGCCTGTGACATCCTGACCAAACCTATTTATCTCCATCCCAGCTGTAGCAATCATGCACACAGAGATGGACGCGGTCATCCATCTTGTTAAGAATCTTCCATGTTGTATCATCTCTCTCTCCCCAATCAGGCTTCCTCCTCCGATTTCCCCCCTCCCTCGGGAATGTGGTCGGTGTGTGTTTGCAGAGATCACAGGCAACAAACTCATTGGGAGGGCGTCATGGCTATAAACCTCACTAGCTAGGTGATCCAATGTCTACCAGACTCTTGCTAGAGAGGGCTCGTAAAACCATAAACCAAGTCCTTCACTGAGCTCAAAGGCATTCCTGGAAGTCGTAAAAACAGACACATTTAAAAACTCACTTTTTCATATAAGTTTATATCTTCAAACAGGACATAATTACATAAACGTGGAGCCCATATTCGGATGGCTCAATTTAAGACAAGTCTGCTGGTATATCACACCCCCTATCTGGCATATACAGGAGAGCAGAAAATTATATCTCCGTAACCATTCAAGCGGATATTTCATATTTCATATCTAACCGTTCAGCAGAAGATTCTGCGTAGTAATATACTCGTGGATCGAATGTTATATGTGTCCAGGGTAAGTTATGAACCATAATATAATTTGTGTAGGCTTTGGTCATAGCCTGAGGTCTCCACCTACAACTCCCTCCCCAAATGAGGCGATTGGTTCTCTGTTTCAGGAAGACACCCTGTGGAGTTGCTAGAAAAAGCTAAGCTGAGCTGAGTTAAGTTGAAGTTTCTTCTTTTTTAACATTGGAACTAAGGTTGGAAGATAAGGCATCCTTTTGGCTCATGAAACCTGATCTGCTTAAACCAGGACATGTGGCAAGTACTTTAACCCTCTAAACTTCTTTCTGTTATCTCTTTGCTGTGCTATTGGTCTCTGTATATTTATATATGTATTGGTTACATCTTTTTCTGTAAATATTTTTATTGCACCCTTTTGACCTTTTAGTAATAAATCTTACTTTCTGAAAGCGTTGAACTGTTTGTAAAGCTCTTTAATGCAAACTAAAAAACCCCTGCCTCTGAAGAGCGCTACTGTGTGTGTGTTTTAAACTTCGGTATATCTCTGCTTGCAGTGGCAGTGGTATACCGACGATTATTCAAACATCATAGTGTTATTACTGATATTGCCGAGTTTCCTCTTTCTCTGTGCAAAAAAGAGGTGGTGGCAGTGTGAAGGGTTAATTGCGTAATTAACCTGACCTAGTAACACTCGTTCCCAGGCTGCCGGCACACAGGTTGCGGTCCATTAGCTGGGCGTGGCATTGTTATGCACATGACAGCGCGGTTTTAGATGGGCTAGTCCTTCGGTCACAAGTTTGGTGAGAAGGGCTGGGGTCTGACGCCACGATCGTCACACCAGCCTCCTGCTGGACTCCCCTCTCAAAGGATTGGCTGGAACCTGCTTTGAATCGCCCATCCTGAGCTCTGGAGGCTTCTTTCAGAGTCGGGGGGGAAGAAATCAATCTCCCTGCCTGTGAGATCCTGATCAGGCAAAATAAATACGCTCCCTTGATTGCAGAAGGAGCCACAGCCAAATGTTAGTGTTGTCAGTGAGGATTTTGAATGCTTTCTTCTCAGAGGGATTGAGGTTGTTGGATGAAGATGTGTTCGTTTTGTACGATCTGAATAGACCACTTTATAGAAGGCCTCTACATAAGGACCCTTGGCATGAGAAGGACAAAACGTTTGAACCTTAGCTCACTATATACGTCCATCCCTCATCGTCTGGCGCTCCTGGCCCTACAGTTCTTTTCATCTCATGACCCCCCCTCATCATTCCCAAACAAGCTGATTTCATATGTCAAGCCACCAATTCCTGTTTAACACATAATGACTTCAATATCAATGGAGAGTCCTTCCTACAGCTCCAAGGGACTGCTATGGGCACCAAAGTTGCGCCCTCCTATGCCAATCTAGCCAGGGCGATTGGGACAATCTCTCAATCGGGCATAATAATCCTTTTGCTACACACCTCATATTTTTTGGTCATTATATAGATGACATCATTTTGGATAGACCTACACCCCTCATAGATCCTTTTGTTGCCCACTGTAGCAATAATCCCTTTGGCCTATGCTTCACATTTGAGAAGATCGTCTCGCCTTTCCAGATTCAGAAATGAGCCTTGATAACGGAAAGATTATAGGCAAAAAAACATACTAAGCCAACAGCAGGAAACTGTTTTTTTTCCATGATCAGAGCTGTCATTGTCCCACAATGGATGCACAACATACCAAAGAGCCAATTCTGCCGCCTCCAACAAAACTCGACCAAACAATCCGACTACATCGATCTAAGTCTCACTCTCAAAAACAAATTTAGAGAAAAGGGCCACTAATAGAAGAAGCCCGTCCCTTGTACCCTGTACTTACCAGGAAAACTCAACACCATTAGGCCAAACACTGAGCTCGACTGTAACGGAACCGACCCCAGACTGCACTTGGGTACTTCCATTAGACTACCGCTTCCCCGACCGAACACTGACCACAGACACCACAGCCGACCATACAAGACTAGAGAGTCTTGAAGTAAAACTGGGAAATAGACTACTTTATTTTAACACAGATACATGATATATACACTCAAGGGAACAATCCCCCCTCCCTGCATAATGACACAGGGGGGGGCAATCTATATTTAGTAACAAGAGACACACCAGCAGACAGTCACATCAGGAGGGAGGGCTGCTGGAGACACCCCCCCACCAAGCCAATACACACAAACACATACATCCCATAACATTTTGCTCCCAAGCCAGACACACAATAGAACAATGGGATACAACCACATGGCATTAAACAATCAACAACCCCCCCCCCCCCCAATATTAGGACATTTCACCCTGTACCCCTAACAGGCACAGGGTGACTTACACATAAGAGGGATATGGGGAGCTGAGACAGAGGTCTCCCCGCCTCTCCAAAGTGAGCTGTGTTCCATGGGCCCCCACCCAAAGGGGCCCCCATCACACTGACCATACAGTCAGATTTACCAAACATTGAAAAATGGAAAACATCTTACAAAAAACACTGGAACCTCCTATTGGAAACCCCCCCCCCCCCCATCTGAAAGTCATCATTCCCAATAAGCCCAACATCACTTATAGAAGACCCCCCATCTAAAAGTCATCATTCCCAATAAACCCACCATCACTTATAGAAGACCCCCCCCCCCCATCTGAAAGTCATCATTCCCAATAAACCCACCATCACTTATAGAAGACCCCCCCCCATCTGAAAGTCATAATTCCCAACAAACCCACCATCAATTATAAAAGACCCCCACATCTAAAATTCATCATTCCCAATAAACCCACCATCACTTATAGAAGACCCCCCCATCTGAAAGTTATCATTCCCAACAAACCCACCATCAATTATAGAAGACCCCCCCCATCTGAAAGTCATCATTCCCAATAAACCCACCATCACTTTTAGAAGACCCCCCCATCTTAAAGTCATCATTCCCAATAAACCCACCATCACTTATAGAAGACCCCCCCCATCTGAAAGTCATCATTCCCAATAAACCCACCATCACTTATAGAAGACCCCCCCCCCCCCCCATCTGAAAGTCATCATTCCCTATAGAAGACCCCCCCATCTGAAAGTCATCATTCCCAATAAACCCACCATCACTTATAGAAGACCCCCCCCATCTGAAAGTCATCATTCCCAATAAACCCACCATCACTTATAGAAGACCCCCCCATCTGAAAGTCATCATTCCCAATAAACCCACCATCACTTATAGAAGACCCCCCCATCTTAAAGTCATCATTCCCAATAAACCCACCATCACTTATAGAAGACCCCCATCTGAAAGTCATCATTCCCAATAAACCCACCTTCACTTATAGAAGACCCCCCCATCTGAAAGTCATCATTCCCAATAAACCCACCATCACTTATAGAAGACCCCCCCCATCTGAAAGTCATCATTCCCAATAAACCCACCTTTACTTATAGAAGACCCCCCATCTGACAGTCATCATTCCCAATAAACCCACCTTCACTTATAGAAGACCCCCCCATCTGAAAGTCATCATTCCCAATAAACCCACCATCACTTATAGAAGACCCCCCCATCTGAAAGTCATCATTCCCTATAAACCCACCATCACTTATAGAAGACCCCCCCATCTTAAAGTCATCATTCCCAATAAACCCACCATCACTTATAGAAGACCCCCCCCCATCTGAAAGTCATCATTCCCAATAAACCCACCTTCACTTATAGAAGACCCCCCCATCTGAAAGTCATCATTCCCAATAAACCCACCTTCACTTATAGAAGACCCCCCCATCTGAAAGTCATCATTCCCAATAAACCCACCATCACTTATAGAAGACCCCCCCCCCATCTGAAAGTCATCATTCCCAATAAACCCACCATCACTTATAGAAGACCCCCCCCATCTGAAAGTCATCATTCCCAATAAACCCACCTTCACTTATAGAAGACCCCCCCCATCTGAAAGTCATCATTCCCAATAAACCCACCATCACTTATAGAAGACCCCCATCTGAAAGTCATCATTCCCAATAAACCCACCATCACTTATAGAAGACCCCCCCCCCCATCTGAAAGTCATCATTCCCAATAAACCCACCATCACTTATAGAAGACCCCCCCCCATCTGAAAGTCATCATTCCCAACAAACCCACCTTTACTTATAGAAGACCCCCATCTGAAAGTCATCATTCCCAATAAACCCACCATCACTTATAGAAGACCCCCCCCCATCTGAAAGTCATCATTCCCAAGAAACCCACCTTTACTTATAGAAGACCCCCATCTGAAAGTCATCATTCCCAATAAACCCACCATCACTTATAGAAGACCCCCCCCCCATCTGAAAGTCATCATTCCCAATAAACCCACCATCACTTATAGAAGACCCCCCATCTGAAAGTCATCATTCCCAATAAACCCACCATCACTTATAGAAGACCCCCCATCTGAAAGTCATCATTCCCAACAAACCCACCATCACTTATAGAAGACCCCCCCCATCTGAAAGTCATCATTCCCAATAAACCCACCTTCACTTATAGAAGACCCCCCCATCTGAAAGTCATCATTCCCAATAAACCCACCTTCACTTATAGAAGACCCCCCCATCTGAAAGTCATCATTCCCAATAAACCCACCATCACTTATAGAAGACCCCCCCCCCATCTGAAAGTCATCATTCCCAATAAACCCACCATCACTTATAGAAGACCCCCCCCATCTGAAAGTCATCATTCCCAATAAACCCACCTTCACTTATAGAAGACCCCCCCCATCTGAAAGTCATCATTCCCAATAAACCCACCATCACTTATAGAAGACCCCCATCTGAAAGTCATCATTCCCAATAAACCCACCATCACTTATAGAAGACCCCCCCCCCCCATCTGAAAGTCATCATTCCCAATAAACCCACCATCACTTATAGAAGACCCCCCCCCATCTGAAAGTCATCATTCCCAACAAACCCACCTTTACTTATAGAAGACCCCCATCTGAAAGTCATCATTCCCAATAAACCCACCATCACTTATAGAAGACCCCCCCCATCTGAAAGTCATCATTCCCAATAAACCCACCTTTACTTATAGAAGACCCCCATCTGAAAGTCATCATTCCCAATAAACCCACCATCACTTATAGAAGACCCCCCCCCCATCTGAAAGTCATCATTCCCAATAAACCCACCATCACTTATAGAAGACCCCCCATCTGAAAGTCATCATTCCCAATAAACCCACCATCACTTATAGAAGACCCCCCATCTGAAAGTCATCATTCCCAACAAACCCACCATCACTTATAGAAAAGCTCCCAATCTGAGAAGTGCAATAGCCCCCCCCCCCAGTAAGCTAAAAATCCATTTGCTCCGCCTCTGCCCCTTCCTTGTCCTCCACTCCCATTATTGGCATGCACCAATGTCGGAAATCCCAATGTAAAACTTGTGCCTTTGTCCAGCGTGGTCACAAAGAATGTAGTACTAAGGGCAGGAACCACAAACGGAACGACTTTTTCAACTGTTCATCCAGTTTTGTGGTTTACTGCCCATGTGATCTCCTTTACGTCGGCCATACTTATCACGTACCTGGTGATGGAGGCCAATGGAGAGAGGGCTTCCCTTGTGGCTAAGTTCCGGACTCCCCTGAGAGTGGGACAGCAGGAGTCAGGCCCAAAGTTGCACAGGTCGCCTGTAGGAGTGCTAGTTGGTAGTCCACTCAGAAGCACAGCTGATGCATGGAGATAGGTCTGCAGACAGGAGGCGCCTGTGCGTGGTATGCAAGCCCTTCTGGGATTTGGATGTTTACTGGGTAGATGGTTCAAGCCAAGGTCAGGTACCAGGTGGGAATCAGAGCAGACGTAGTCAGATGGGAGAGCCGAGGTCATACACAGAGAGAGAGTATCCGTAAGCCAAGCCGAGGTCAGATCAGGGGCAAGGCAGAGTAGACAGGTCCAGGAGCAAGCCGAGTTGGTAACAGGAAATCACGGGTCAAAGTCACAGGACACAGGAACAGGGCATGGGGAGCTAGAGATCATCCATCAACCAGAGGAAGTGATGAGCCTCCTTATAAAGGTCGTCTGGCACCAAACTGAGGCTGATGTGTGCTTCTGCAGCCATGCAGAGTACTGGCAGAAATGCCAGATCTTCCAGAACTTCTGCCGTGGACAGGACCCTGACAGTACTATTTGGACCCTTCGCTCCAGATTTGGTGAACCTCGTCGCCTAATCGAAAGTGGAAAAGGTGAACATAGTGTTCCCAGACACTTCTTAGAGGTCTGCAATAAGTGTAGGATTGGACTTCGGGTCTGGGTTGTCACGTCCACGCCTAACGACCTTCGGGAGGCGGAGCGATTTCTCAAGCTCTGTCATAGGGAAACTTTTTGGATCCATGCTCTCGATACCCTGTCCCCAGATGGCCTCAATGAAGAATTAGAGATGGCTACCATATTATGGCATGTACATTCATCCTCTGCTCATGATCAACACTAGCATCACCCGTCCTTGCTACAACATGGCTACCCAGTTCTGGCAGGGCGGCATATAACGTCCTCCCACACGCCCCCAGGGGCGGGCACCAGGCGATCTCCATTACCATGTGATCAGCTGTGTCCAATAATACAGAAGATCACGGGGTACATACAGTTGCGGGCAGGGGCGGACTGACCATTTGGGAACTCGGGCACTGCCCGAGGGCCCAGGGTCAGTAGGGGGCCCCATGAGATGCCCCTGGTACCTATCACAGGCTTTTTTGGGTGTGGTTTGAGTGTAAGCGAGTACACAGGGGCCCCATGATCCCCTATTGCCCGGGCGCCCCATGAGTTGTCAGTCCGCCCCTGGTTGCCGGTTATCGGCTGAACGTTCCTCGCGCTGATAGAAGTATCCAATGTTGTTGCATGTCATTCAAAGTATAAATGTATCAAATAGATGGCAGCTACACATGACGTTAACCCCTTCGTGCCGGCGCCTCCTGGTCCTTTAAAAGTTTCAGAAGCTGGGAGGCAGGGCGGGGTTTAGAGTCATGTGACCGCCGTGACGCGCCGTCACGGCAGTCACATGATCGGGGGAAGGTCCCGATCGAAAGAGGAGATCGGGACCTTTCCGTGAGTACCGGACGTGTGCTGGGAGCACTCAGGGCGGGCGCTCTCGGCACAAATGTCCTTTTTTAATAGAACGCAAATGTGCGGCCACTCGACATCTAGGCCCAAACCCCGGGAGGACGCACATTTGTGTTTGGCCAGCATGAAGAGGTTAAATATCAAGCATGATGCATGGACAGTGCGGCCGCAGCTCCCGCCTCACCCCCGGTTTTGGTAATTCTGACACCCGGCTCTGCGCACACGCGTTTCGTCCCACCACACGACTTCCTCAATAGGACCTACAGACATTACATGAAAGTGATGGTAAAGGGGCCACTTAAAAAAAAAAAATGAAAAACGTCATACGTACCTGCTGTGTGAGGTGGTTGTGCACAGAGCATAACCATTTTTGGAATGCATTTACAAATATAATTTAAAAAAATTTTTTTTTTTATATGTTCAAAGAAAATCTGAAGAACATATTTAAAAAATATATATTTTGTAAAAATATTTTTGATACATTTTGTAATATATAAAAAAACACATTTCAACATGCAGTGTGTGTGAGTGTATTTGTGAATATCTTCCTATTACAAAAAAACAATGTGTTTACTTTCTGTATTTATTTTTTTTAATATTGTAATTGTAAGATTTAAGTACAGTGAAAAACAAATAAAATAAACTGATATATATATATTTGTGAATATCTTCCTATTACAAATAAAACAATGTGTTTATTTTTTTAATCTATTTTTTTAATACTGTAATTGTAAGATTTAAGTACAGTGAAAAAATAAATAAATAAATTGATATATATATATATTTGTGAATATCTTCCTATTACAAATAAAACAATGTGTTCATTTTTTGTATTTACTTTTTAATACTGTAATTGTAATATTCATATATTCAAAATATTCACATATTCAAAAACAAAATAAATATATATATTTTTTATTTTTTTTGTGAATATCTTCCTGTTACAAAAAAACAATGTGTTTATTTTTTTAATCTATTTTTTTAATACTGTAATTGTAAGATTTAAGTACAGTGAAAAAAATTATATATATATATGTTTGTGAATATCTTCCTATTACAAAAACAATGCGTTTATTTTTTAACACCGTGTACCAATCAGAAGCCTTATCTATGAAGAATGATTGAGGTATACATGGTAATCTTTTGTCCTATTATACGAAGGTTACTGAGGCTGCTAGGTGTAGGCGGGGTATCCAGGCAACCACGACCCGTGTCCGTGAAAGGTTTCGGGTGTTCCTGTACTTTGTATGAGTAGGTTGGGTCACGTCGGGATGTGTCGGGATGTGTCGGGTCATGTTGGGTCATGGGTCGGGTCACGTCGTGTCGGCTCGTGTCGGGATGTGTCGGGTCATGTCGTGTCGCGTCGTGTCGGGTCATGGGTCGGGTAACGTCGTGTCGGGTCGTGTCAGGATGTGTTGGGTCAAGTCGTGTCGGGTCGTGTCGGGATGTGTCGGGTCAAGTCGTGTCGGGACGTGTCGGGTCGTGTCGGGATGTGTCGGGTCACGTCGTGTCGGGTCACGTCGGGTCGTGTCGGGTCATGGGTCGGGTCACGTCGTGTCGTGTCGGGATGTGTCGGGTCATGTCAGGTCGTGTCAGGATGTGTCGGGTCAAGTCGTGTCGGGATGTGTCGGGTCACGTCGTGTCGGGTCATGGGTCGGGTCACGTCGTGTCGGGATGTGTCGGCTCGTGTCGGGTCATGGGTTGGGTCACGTCGTGTCGGGTCGTGTCGTGTCGGGATGTGTCGGGTCATGTCGGGTCACGGGTCGGGTCATGTCGTGTCGTGTCGGAATGTGTCGGGTCGTGTCGGGTTATGTCGGGTCACGTCGTGTCGGGTCACGTCAGGTCGTGTCGGGTCATGGGTCAGGTCACGTCGTGTCGTGTCGGGATGTGTCGGGTCACGTCGTGTCGGGTCACGTCAGGTCGTGTCGGGTCATGGGTCAGGTCACGTCGTGACGTGTCGGCACGTGTCGGGTCATGGGTCGGGACACGTCGTGTCGGGTCGTGTCATGTCGGGTCATGTCGGGTCATGGGTCGGGTCACGGGTCGGGTCACGTCGTGTCGTGTCGGAATGTGTCGGGTCGTGTCGGGTTATGTCGGGTCACGTCGGTATTTTCGGGATGTGTTGGGTTTTCGCGCCCTGTATTTGTCCGATGTCCTTCGCTGTCCCTGAATGTTCTGTTGACTAAAAGGAAAGATGGCGGTGGACGCGCGAAGCCGCGACACGTTAAAAGATTTAATAATTGAAGGACTATTTATTTCCCGCTATCAGTCGGTAATGAGATACATTCCGCATGTCTGTGGTAACATTTGCATTAATTACTTTTTTCCGACAATTACGACTTAATTGCTCCTAATGATGTGATTAGACTCCGCGCCGCCATCCGTGACATTAAAAATGAGCAAAAAACAGACAAAACGAATGAATCCGTATTTTCATCTTCTCTAAAGGAAACGATGGTCAGCTAAGGCAAAAGTCATGAGAAACGCTGTGCGGCTCCCCCCCACGATGGCAGGACACCAGGGCCCAGTGGCAAATGCGACCTTTGCGACCTTGGTAGTTCCACCACTCCCATCGTGAGGCTTTTTACTATGGTCCCACAGGGTGACCCTTTCACGTGTTCTGCAGCGGGCCCCCTTCCTGCCATCTTGGGCTTCCCCCCACAATGGCAGAACACCAGGACCCGGTGGCAAATGCGACCTTTGCGACCTTGGTAGTTCCACCACTCCCATTGTGAGGCCTTTTACTATGGTCCCACAGGGTGACCCTTTCACGTGTTCTGCAGCGGGCCCCCTTCCTGCCATCTTGGGCTTCCCCCCACAATGGCAGAACACCAGGACCCGGTGGCAAGTGCGACCTTTGCGACCTTGGTAGTTCCACCACTCCCATCGTGAGGCCTTTTACTATGGTCCCACAGGGTGACCCTTTCACGTGTTCTGCAGCGGGCCCCCTTCCTGCCATCTTGGGCTTCCCCCCACGATGGCAGGACACCAGGGCCCGGTGGCAAGTGCGACCTTTGCTACCTTGGTAGTTTCACTACTCCCATCGTAAGGCCTTTTACTATGGTCCCACAGGGTGACCCTTTCACATGTTCTACAGCGGGCCCCCTTCCTGCCATCTTGGGTTTCCTCCCACGATGGCAGGACACCAGGGCCCGGTGGCAAGTGTGACCTTTGCTACCGTGTTAGTTCCACCACTCCCATCGTGAGGCCTTTTATTATGGTCCCACAGTGCGATCCTTTCACGTGTTCTGCAGCGGGCCACCTTCCTGCCATCTTGGGCTTCCCCCCACGATGGCAGGACACCAGGGCCCAGTGGCAAGTGCGACCTTTGCAACCCTGGTAGTTCCGCCACTCCCATCGTGAGGCCTTTTATTATGGTCCCACAGGGTGACCCTTTCACGTGTTCTACAGCGGGCCCCCTTCCTTCCATCTTGGGCCCCCCACCACCACAGTGGCAAGTGCAACCTTTGCGACCCCGGTAGTTCCGCCACAGCTCATGGTGGGGGACGCAGGCCTCCGAAACTCCTAGAAACGTCTAATGCAGAGCTAGAACAGAGGACAGGTAGGAGACACGGGCCAACCACGAGTATAAAAGCTCTCCAAGAGTTGATACATTTAGACAGGGTCACTTTAACAAGAGAAATGGATACAAAGAAAGTAAAAAAAAAACATTAAATAATAATTTAAAAAAATAAACCCTCCGCACCTTTAATGATAGCGTCCTCCGGCCTGGAAAACAGCGGCCTCTCAACAACAGACGATTTCCCCCATTGTTCCGACAGACGTGTTCCGGAGGAGCGCGGCGTTCTGACACAGCGACCATCCTTTGTTAATCTCACTATCTCCTCCGACCACCTGAGCTCCCGGGAGATTCCCCCATTCACTTCCACGCAATACGAAGCTTTTTTTATTTTTTTTCCTGTTCACTTCCTGTACCAAAGCAACCATTATGATCCATCGCCTTGTTCTCTGTGACGGCGACGCGTGACGGGACCGCGCAGAAATCTCAGCTCGCCGTGACATACCTCGGGCTGCCGGGCTGGATCAACGCCGAGATCCTTCGCATCGCTCAAGAGTTTCATATTCAATTTGGAATTTGGTTTCTATTTTCAAAGTCAGATTTTTTAATTTTTCTTTTTTTCTTGATCCACATCGGGATTTATCTCTTCCCAGCCTTTTATTCCCGCCCATTGACCATTCGAGCACTCCAGGGCCCGGGGTCAGTAGGGGGCCCCATGAAAATGCCCCTGGTACCTTTTTATAGGCTTTTTTGGGTGTGCTTTGAGTGTGGGCAAGGACACAGGGGCCCCATGATCCTCTATGGCCCGGGGGCCCCATGAGTTGTCGGCCCACCCCTGGTCGGATCTATCCAATAGGGTTGGTTCGTGTGCTCAGGCCGCATTAAACATAATCCTTCGCTTTACGGTCTAGCTGTTGGGATTTAATCACAAATATGGGATCCGTCTTATTTTTTTTTTTTTAAGCTGAAATTCCGTTTTGTTAAAAAATAAAATAAAAGTCAATAAAAATAACTTTTCATATTGTAAAAAAAGAAAAAATAGGGGATCGGTCTTATTTATTTCTTTTTAAGGTAAACTTCCGTTTTGTTAAAAAATAAAAGTCAAATAACTTTTCATATTGTAAAAAAAAAAAAAAAATAGTAAAAATAGAAATGAAAGCTACACTTTTGTGAAAATAATTTAAAAAAAAACAACAAAATTTAAACTTTCATTTTGTAAAAGAAAAAAAGAATAATACATGAAAGCTAAACTTCAGTTTTTGTAAAAAAAATTAAAAAAATAAAGCTAACCTTCCATTTTGTAAAACAAAAAAATATAATAATAAAAATAATAATGAAAGTTAAACTACAGTTTTGTAAAAAAAAAAAACCCTAAAAAATAAAATAATCTAAACTTTCGTTTTGTAAAAAAAAAAATTATAATAAAAATTTTGTAAAAAAAAAATAAATAAATAAAATTAATAATATTAAAAAAAAACTAAATTAAACTTTCATTTTGTAAAAAAATGAAAAATGAAAACTAAGCTTCACTTTTGTAAAAATAAAAAATGAAGCAAGCCTTCAAAAAAAAAAAAAGCAAATATTAAAAATAAATATGAAAGCTAAACTACAGTTCTGTACAAATAAAATAAAAAAAATCTAAACTTCTATTATGAAAAAAAAGTGAAAGCTAAACTTCAGTTTTGTAAAATTAAAAAAGTATATAAAATTTAAAAGAATAATCTACACTTCAGTTTTTTAAAAATATTCAGATAAATAAATTAATAAAGGATATAAAAAAAAAAATATATATATATATACACACACACACACACACTATATGGTCAAAAGTATTGTCTCCGCCCTCCCAATCATGTGTTTCCGGTGCTCCAATCCCCTCCCAATCACGTGATTCAGGTGTTCCAATCCCCTCCCAATCATGTGATTCGGATGTTCCAATCCCCTCCATATCATGTGATTCAGGTGTTCCAATCCCCTCCATATCATGTGATTCAGGTGTTCCAATCCCCCCCATATCATGTGATTCAGGTGCTCCAATCCCCTCCATGGACACAGGTGTATACAATCAAGCCCCTAGGCATGCAGACGGCTTCTACAAACATTGGTGAAAGAATGGGTCGCTCTCAGGAGCTCAGTGACTCCAAGCGTGGTCCCGTGATAGGTGGCCACCTGGGCAATAAGTCCATCCGTGACATTTCCTGGCTACTAAATATTCCATGCTCAACTGTTAGTGGGATTATAACAAAGTGGAAGCAACTGGGGACAACAGCCACTCAGCCACCAAGTGGTAGGCCATGTCACATGACAGGGCGGGGTCAGCGCATGCTGAAGCGCACAGTGCGCAGAAGTCGCCAACTGTCTGCAGAGTCAATAGCTAAAGACCTCCAAACTTGGTGTGGCCTTCAGATGAGCCCAACAACAGTGCGTAGAGAGCTTCATGGAATGGGTTTCCATGGCCGAGCAGCTGCATCCAAGCCTTCCATCACCAAGTGCAATGCAAAGCGTCGGATGCCTTGGTGTAAAGCACGCCGCCACTGGACTCTAGAGCAGGGGAGGCGTGTTCTCTAGAGTGACCAATCACTCTTCTCTGTCTGGCAATCTGATGGAACATAACCCTAAACCCAACCTCAGCCCTAATCATAACCATTACTCGAGCTGTGATCCTAACCTTGGCTCCAACCCCAATCCTAAACTTGGCCATAACCTAATGCTAGCCCTATTCCCAACCCTAACCCTAGCTTTAACTCCAAACTTATCCCTAACCCCAGTTCTAACCCTAACCCCAACCTTAGCTCCAACTCTAGCTCTAAACCTAACCTTACCTCCAGCCCCAACCCTAGTCCTAATCCAAACCTTACCTCCAGCCCCAACCCTAGTCCTAATCCAAACCTTACCTCCAGCCCCATCCCTACCGTAAACTGAGCTCCAACCCCAACCTGAGCCCAAATCTTGGCCGTAACCTAATGCTAGCCCTAACCCCAACCCTAGCCCTAACCTTAGCTCCAACTCTAGCACTAACCTTAACTCCAGCCCCAACCCTAACCCTAACCTTCACTCCAACTCTAGCCCTAACCTTAGCTTCAACCCCAACCCTAACCCTAATCTTTGCAATAACCTAAGGCTAGCCCTATTCCCAGCCCTAGCCCCAACTCCAAACCTAGCTCTAAACCTAACCTTAGCTGCATCTCCAAACCTAGCCCAAATCCTTACCCCAGCCCTAACCCAAACCCTAGCCCATACTATAACCCCAGCCCTAACCCCAACTCTAGCCCTAACCCTACTCTTAGCTCCAATGCCAACCTTACCCCTAATCTTGACTGTAACCTAATGCTAGCCCTATTCCCAACACTAGCCCTAAACCCAGCCCTAACCCAAAACCTAGCTCTAACCCTAACCTTATTTTCCAACTCCAAATCTAGCCCTAACCCCAACCCAAGCCCTAATCTTAGCTTCGACTAAAACCCTAACCCTTGCCATAACCTAATGCTAGCCCTATTCTCAGCCCTAACCCGAGCCCTAGCTTTAAACCTAACTCTAAACCTAGCCCTAACCCTAACCCCAACCCTAGCCCTAACCCTAGCTCCAATGCCAACCCTAATCTTGACCGTAACCTAATGCTAACCCTATTCCCAACCCTAACCCTAACCCCAGCCCTAACCTAGCTCTAACCCTAACCTTAGCTCCAACTCTAACCCTAATCTTGGCCTTAACCTAATGCTATCCGTATTCCCTACCCTAGCCCCAACCCTTACCCCTAAGCCCAAGCTTAGCCCCAACCCTAACCCCAACCCTAGTCCTAACCCCAACCCTAGCCCTAACCCTTACCCCTAACCCCAAGCTTAGCCCTAACCCTAACCCTACTTTAATCGCAGCTCCACCCAAAAGGGGAAGTTCTGCTTTAAGGTCTCCTCCCGTCAAAGTTGTAAAATGTTACTTAGGCTTTAACATTTGTTTTACCCTTTAGGCGTGAAGGGGTTAAAGGGCAGCTGCTACAGGTTTTGTACTTTTAGTTTTCAGAAACCACTTTATCTCTTTTACGTTGCTGTGTAAAAATGAAAAATAAATGTCCCCTTTTAATTTCAGTGTTCCCATTTCTCACGTTTTTTTTTTTTCCCGATACACAAGTGGATCCGGCACACGGCATAATGACCCCCGGGGGTCAGATATGATACTGTACACATACACTGTACTAATGACACTGGGTGGGAAGGGGTTAACATCAAGGGTAATGTGAGGTGGTATCAAAAGGTTTCAAGACTAGTTTTGTAACACGTCAATAGATGGTGACACACAGTCACAGGGAGCACCGAACTTCATAAGTCAGTGTGCCAAAAGACGTCATCCTCTGTACATAACTGATCTTTTTATCTTGATCTACAGTGGCCTTCAGTACCGCGCACTCAACATGTCAGCGGGTGCCTCATGTGCGGCTATAGCAGGCAGCCGGAGCAGCCTTAATAAAGACTAACCTTCCAGACCTTGCCCTGCAGCTCTCTCTCCCTCTCAGTGTGAGGTTGCCCATATGGAAGAAAAATATAGCTGAAATATATTTTTAAAATATTCTTCCCAAATATAGGTTAAACTGACTTTTTTATCTGTTAAAAAAAATCTGAAGAATATAGTTTTTAAAAAATAATATATTTTTAAAATATATATTTTTTAAATATATTCTTCAGATTTTTTTTAACATATAAAAAAGTCATTTTAACATCTATTTATACGCATATCTGTAAATGCATTCCAAAAATGTAGATTTGTATTTTTAAAGACATGCAGTATATTTGAAATGTATTTTTTTTAAATATTTTTCATATCATTTGTAATAAAAACGCATTTCAACATGCAGTATATATATATATACAGGTGAAACTCGAAAAATGAGAATCTGGTGCATTCCTTCATTCATTCATTCATTCATTCATTCATTCATTGATTTCAGTGCAGCAACTTAAAAGGTGACACTAATATATGAGACTCATTCCATGCAAAGCAAGATAGTTCAAGCCGTGATTTGTCATCATTGTGATGATTATGGCTTACAGCTCATGAAAACCCCAAATCCACAATCTCAGAAAATGAGAATATTCCATGCAATCAATAAAACACGGATTGTACATAGAACAATATCGCACCTCTGAAAAGTAGAAGCTGCATATGTACTCAGTACTTGGTTGGGGCCCCTTTTGCAGCAATTACTGCCTCAATGCGGCGTGGCATGGAAGCTATCAGCCTGTGGCACTGCTGAGGTGTTATGGAAGACCAGGATGCTTCAATAGCGGCCTTCAGCTCTTCTGCATTGTTCGGTCTCATGTCTCTCATCTTTCTCTTGGCAATGCCCCATAGATTCTCTATGGGGTTCAGGTCACGCGAGTTTGCTGGCCAATCAAGCACAGTAATCCCACGGTCATTGAACCAGGTTTTGGTGCTTTTGGCAATGTGGGCGGAGCCAAGTCCTGCTGGAAAATGAAGTCAGCATCCCCATAAAGCTGGTCTGCGGAAGGAAGCATGAAGTGCTCCAAAATCTCCTGGTAGACGGCTGCGGTGACCCTGGACTTAATGAAGCACAGAGGACCAACACCAGCAGATGACATGGCTCCCCAAATCAACACAGACTGTGGAAACTTCACACTGGACTTCAAGCATCTTGCAGTGTGTGCCTCTCCATTCTTCCTCCATACTCGGGGTCCTTGGGCCTCTCCATTCTTCCTCCATACTCGGGGTCCTTGGGCCTCTCCATTCTTCCTCCATACTCGGGGTCCTTGGGCCTCTCCATTCTTCCTCCATACTCGGGGTCCTTGGGCCTCTCCATTCTTCCTCCATACTCCGGATCCTTGTGCCTCTCCATTCTTCCTCCATACTCGGGGTCCTTGGGCCTCTCCATTCTTCCTCCATACTCGGGGTCCTTGGGCCTCTCCATTCTTCCTTCATACTCGGGGTCCTTGGGGATCTCCATTCTTCCTCCATACTCGGGGTCCTTGGGCCTCTCCATTCTTCCTTCATACTCGGGGTCCTTGGGGATCTCCATTCTTCCTCCATACTCGGGGTCCCTGGGCCTCTCCATTCTTCCTCCATACTCTGGGCCCTTGGGCCTCTCCATTCTTCCTCCACACTCGGGGTCCTTGTGCCTCTCCATTCTTCCTCCCCACTCGGGGTCCTTGTGCCTCTCCATTCTTCCTCCACATTCGGGGTCCTTGGGCCTCTCCATTCTTCCTCCACACTCGGGGTCCTTGGGCCTCTCCATTCTTCCTCCACACTCGGGGTCCTTGGGCCTCTCCATTCTTCCTCCATACTCTGGGTCCTTGTGCCTCTCCATTCTTCCTCCATACTCGGGGTCCTTGGGCCTCTCCATTCTTCCTCCATACTCTGGGTCCTTGGGCTTCTCCATTCTTCCTCCTACTAGGGGTCCTTGTGCCTCTCCATTCTTCCTCCATACTCTGGGTCCTTGTGCCTCTCCATTCTTCCTCCATACTCTGGGTCCTTGGGCCTCTCCATTCTTCCTCCATACTCGGGGTCCTTGGGCCTCTCCATTCTTCCTCCATACTCGGGGTCCTTGGTTTCCAAATGAGATGCAAAAGTTGCTCTCATCAGAAAAGAGGACTTTGGACCACTGAGCAGCAGACCAGGTATGTTTTTCTTTAGCCCAGGTAAGACGCTTCTGACGTTGTTTGTTGTTCAGGAGCGGCTTGACAAGAGGAATACGACATTTGAAGCCCATGTCCAGGATCCGTCTGTGTGTGGTGGCTCTTGATGCACTGACTCCAGCCTCAGTCCACTCCTTGTGAAAGTCCCCAACACTTTTGAATGGCCTTTTGCTGACATTCCTCTCCAGGCTGCGGTCATCCCTGCTGCTTGCGCACCTTTTTCTTCCACACTTTTCCCTTCCACATAACTTTCTATTAATGTGCTTTGATACAGCACTTTGGGAACCTCCAACTTCTTCTGCAATTACCTTTTGAGGCTTTCCCTCCTTATGGAGGGTGTCAGTGATGGTGTCAGGTCAGCAGTCTTTCCCATGATTGTGATTCCTACTGAACCAGACTGAGAGACCATTTAAAGGCTCAGGAACCCTTTGCAGGTGTTATGGCTGAATGAGCTGATTAGAGTGGGACACTTTGAGCCGAGATTATTCCACCTTTTCACAATATTCTCATTTTCTGAGATTGTGGATTTGGGGTTTTCATGAGCTGTAAGCCATAATCATCACAATGATGACAAATCACGGCTGGAACTATCTTATATATATATCTGTATATATATATATACAGTATGTAAACCGCTACGTAAATGGACGGCGCTATATAAGTACCTGAAATAATAATAATATATATATGTGTGTGTGTGTATATATATATATATGTGTGTGTGTGTGTATATATATATATGTGTGTGTGTGTGTGTGTGTATATATATATATATGTGTGTGTGTGTATATATATATATGTGTGTGTGTGTGTATATATATGTATAATGAAAGCCCAATTTGTCCTGAAAAAAACGCGGTATAATCCACCCGGATGTACGAAGTAGCCGTGACGATATGTGCGGTTTTACTAACACGCGTCAAAGTTGTAACATTTTACTTAGGCTTTTACGTTTGTTTTACCTTTAGGCATGAAGGGGTTACAGGGCAGCAGCTTCAGGTTTTGTACTTTTGATTCTCAGAAAACTGCTTTATACGTTGCTGTGTAAAAATTTAAAATAAATTTCCCTTTTAATTTCAGCCTTCCCATTTCTCACGGCGTGCATTTTTTTTTTCCAATACACGAGTGTATCCGACGCGCGGCATAGTGACCCCCGGGGAGGGAGAAGCAGGTGTGTTTATACATTACAGGGAATGGCAGTCATGTTGCGCGGTGATATAAAGTCCTTTGCAGTGCGTAGATCCTTCGCGGCAGCTGTCTCATTATCCCGAGCGCCCTTGCACTCCTTCAGCTGCCATGGCGGTAGTAAAAACGATCGGCTTGTCGCCTTTATTTTTCCTGCCTCCGCCGTCGAATCATTAGCAGAATTTAAGAGGTGTCTAATTTCCCCGCGACGGCCGTAAAAACCGACTTCTAATTACAACGTAGCCGCCGCTTCCTACGTAGGACTTGCCTTAAAGAAGCCCGCGTATAAATATCAGGGGAGCGCGCTGGCAACCCGCACACCGCCGTCCTCACTGCAACAAACTGCGTCCCGGGCAGCTGGGCTCCCGTAATGAAGACGCTTCACCGAAGGTGTTCTTTATGGCGGTAATGACTCCACAAAACCCCCCGTGTGCCGCGCTTCGCTCCCGACTTACGAGGGTCTAGTTACCAAGCAGGAGGTTCGATCTAAAGGAGAAATCGCTACTTGCGACCATTTGCAGTACAACTCTGTGCAAAGGGATGGCCGAGATTGGGTTCAAGGAAAGCCCATTAAAGCATTTTGCAGCAATATATCATTTTATACTCCCCTCCCCCGCACCCCCCCGTGTGTGTGTGTGTGTGTGTGTATACATATATATGTGTGTGTGCCGGGCATCTTTTCAACAATTTCATCATTATCTGTTGTTTTTTTTTTACCTTAACCACTTCCAGTCCGGACACTTTCACCCCCCTTCCAGTCCGGACACTTTCCCCCCCTTCCAGTCCGGACACTTTCCCCCCCTTCCAGTTCGGACACTTTCACCCCCTTCCAGTCCGGACACTTTCACCCCCTTCCAGTCCGGACACTTTCCCCCCTTCCAGTCCGGACACTTTCCCCCCTTCCAGTCCGGACACTTTCCCTCCCTTCCAGTCCGGACACTTTCCCCCCTTCCAGTCCGGACACTTTCACCCCCTTCCTGTCCGGACACTTTCACCCCCTTCCAGTCCGGACACTTTCCCCCCTTCCAGTCTGGACACTTTCCCCCCTTCCAGTCCGGACACTTTCCCCCCCTTCCAATCCGGACACTTTCACCCCCTTCCAGTCCGGACACTTTCACCCCCTTCCTGTCCGGACACTTTCCCCCCTTCCAGTCCGGACACTTTCACCCCCTTCCTGTCCGGACACTTTCCCTCCCTTCCAGTCCGGACACTTTCCCCCCTTCCAGTCCGGACACTTTCCCCCCTTCCAGTCCGGACACTTTCCCTCCCTTCCAGTCCGGACACTTTCCCCCCTTCCAGTCCGGACACTTTCCCCCCCTTCCAGTCCGGACACTTTCCCCCCTTCCAGTCCGGACACTTTCCCCCCTTCCAGTCCGGACACTTTCCCTCCCTTCCAGTCCGGACACTTTCCCCCCTTCCAGTCCGGACACTTTCCCTCCCTTCCAGTCCGGACACTTTCCCCCCTTCCAGTCCGGACACTTTCACCCCCTTCCTGTCCGGACACTTTCCCTCCCTTCCAGTCCGGACACTTTCCCCCCTTCCAGTCCGGACACTTTCCCCCCCTTCCAGTCCGGACACTTTCCCCCCCTTCCAGTCCGGACACTTTTCCCCCCTTCCAGTCCGGACACTTTTCCCCCCTTCCAGTCCGGACACTTTCCCCTCCTTCCAGTCCGGACACTTTCCCCCCCTTCCAGTCCGGACACTTTCCCCCCTTCCAGTCCGGACACTTTCCCCTCCTTCCAGTCCGGACACTTTCCCCCCCTTCCAGTCCGGACACTTTCCCCCCCTTCCAGTCCGGACACTTTCCCCCCCTTCCAGTCCGGACACTTTCCCCCCCTTCCAGTTCGGACACTTTCACCCCCTTCCAGTCCGGACACTTCCCCCCCCTTCCAGTCCGGACACTTTCCCCCCCTTCCAGTCTGGACACTTTCCCCCCCTTCCAGTCCGGACACTTTCCCCCCCTTCCAGTCCGGACACTTTCCCCCCCTTCCAGTCCGGACACTTTGAATGACAATTGCGCGGTCATGCAACACTAGACCCATATGAATTTTTTAGCATTTTTTTGAGACAGATAAAAGTTTATATTGGTGGTATTTATTCACTGCTGGGATTTTTATTTTTTTTTGCTATATAAATGAAAAAGTCCAAAAATTTTGAAAAAAGTGTTTTTCTTATAAAATTTTGCAAATAAATAATATTTCACCATAAATCTCAGACAAAATGTATTCCGTTATCTTTTTAGTAAAAAAAAAATAACATAAATAACCAAAAATTATAATTTTTAAACTTTTTTTTACATTTTAATTTTATTGTTTTAAATTATTATTTATGTTTACATACCATCACCCTAGCAGTGTGGGGTCACCATGGTGACACTGTACTACTTGTGGGGGGTGATGAAGATTTTTTTTTTACATTGATTGCTTTTACACCCATAAAGGCTGTAAGAGGAATCATTTCTCCTTCTCTCTGGCTGCATTCTTGCAGCCATTGAGAAATACTGTGAGAGCTGTGATTGGTCACCGCTTATCACATGGTACAAGGATGTTGTGAATGGCCCTGTACCATGTGATCTCTGTGATCATTCACAGATTTCACACGTAGTAAGCAATGATGTCAGAAGTGACATCTTGCTTACTACTCTGCATGTGATCACTGATTGGCCAATCAGTGATCACATGATCGGGACCTCACACAGAGGTCCCGTACAACGATCGGTGTTCCACTGTGTATGGAGGACACATCGGGCACTGGATCGCGGTGCTGCACACTCCCAGGGAGCACGCACAAGCAGAGGATGGGGAGGCCGTTTATAAACGTCCACCCAACCCTGCAGTGCCACCGTCCGGCCGTCTATATACAATGGCCAGATGGGAGGTGGTTAACCACTTGACCTCTGGAAGGTTTTACCTCCTTTATAGCCAGGCCCTTTTTTTTTTGCTTTTTTTTTTTTATTCGGCACTGCGCTACTTTAACCACTACCTGTCCGGCCTATTTGCATAAACGGCTGGATGGGAGCACAGCTGGAGTGGGTGGACGTTTCTAAACGTCCCCCAGCATCATTGCCTGTGCGCGCTCCCTGAGAGCACGCGGCACCGCGATCAGTGCCCGCTGTGTCCTCCAAACACCAATCGCTGTACGGGACCTCTGTGTGAGATCCCAATTCATGTGATCCCTGATTGGCCAATCAGGGATCACATGATTAGTCACTTCTGAGATCATTGCTTACTACGTGTGAAATCTGTGAATGATCACAGAGATCACATGGTACAGGGCTATTCACAACAGCCTTGTACCATGTGACAAGCTGTGACCAATCACAGCTCACACAGTATTTCTCAATTGCTGCAAGAATGCAACCTCTGTAGGAGGTCCCGATCATGTGATCACTGATTGGCCAATCAGTGATCACATGCAGAGTAGTAAGCAAGATGTCACTTCTGATATCATTGCTCACTACATGTGAAATCTGTGAATGATCACAGAGGTCACATGGTACAGGGCCATTCACAACAGCCTTGTACCATGTGACCAATCACAGCTCTCACAGTATTTCTCAATGGCTGCAAGAATGCAGCCAGAGAGAAGGAGAAATGATTCCTCTTACAGCCTTTATGGGTGTAAATGCGATCAGTGTAAAAAAAAAAAAAAATCTTCATCACCCCCCACAAGTAGTACAGTGTCACCATGGTGACCCCACACTGCTAGGGTGACAGTATGTAAAAAAAAAACCCATAAATAACAATATAAATAAATAAATAAAAAATTAAATTTATAATTTTTAGCTATAAACTAATTTGGGTTATTTTTTTTTTTACTAAAAATTATTTATTTATTCAGTGTAAAAAAAGAAAAAAATATATTCATCACCCCCCACAAGTAGTATAGTGTCACTATGGTGACTGTACTGCTAGGGTGACAGTACGTAGAAAAACAAAACAACCCCCCCCCATAAATAACAATATAAATAAATAAAATAAAAATGTAAAAAAAAAATGTAAAGTGTATAATTTCTGGCTATAAACCAATTTGGGTTATTTTTTTTTTTTTTTTTACTAAAAAGATTGCTGAATACATTTTGGCCAAGATTTATTTATGAAGAAAGATTATTTATTTATTCAGTGTAAAAAAAGAATCAAAAAATCTTCATAACCCCCACAGGTAGTACAGTGTCACTATGGTGACTGTACTGCTAGGGTGACAGTATGTAAAAAAAAAAAAAAAAAAGCATAAATAACAATATAAATAAATAATATAAAAATGTAAAAAAAAAAAAATTAAAATTTATAATTTTTGGCTATAAACTAATTTGGGTTATTTTTTTTTTTTTTACTAAAAGGCTGAATACATTTTGGCCAAGACTTTTGAAGAAAGATTATGTATTTATTCAGTGTAAAAAAAGAGAAAAAAAATCTTCAGCACCCCCCACAAGTAGTACAGTGTCACTATGGTGACTGTACTGCTAGGGTGACAGTATGTAAAAAAAAATAAATAAAAAACCTATAAATAATAATATATTAATAAACAAAATAAAATAAAAATGTAAAAAAAGTATTGAAAAATTATAATTTTTGGCTATAAACTAAGTTGGGTTTTTTTGTTTTTTTTTACTAAACAGATAAATAGACAAGGCACACCTCTTTTGATAACGCGCGTGCGCGCAAAACACGTCAAGGAGGAGGCGTACGCCGTGACGTCACGCCGCCGGAGCCTCACGAAGGTCCGACGGCCATCTTAGAGAGTGGCTGGTCAGTCTCATGGTTTTTTAAAACTCTGCTTTTTGGTGTTTTCTTCACGTGGATGATACTGTTTTTATACCATAATAAATTGATTTAATTACTACACCGGGGGCGGACTGACCATTTGGAAACTCGGGCACTGCCCGAGGGCCCGGGGTCAGTAGGGGGCCCCATGAGATGCCCCTGGTACCTTTTTCATAGGCTTTTTTGAGTTTGGGCAAGGACACAGGGGCCCCATGATCCCCTATTGCCCAGGGGCCCCATGAGTTGTCAGTCCACCCCTGTACTACACTATGGGCACCTTCTTTCTTGGAAACAATTTCCAGGACTCTATCAGGAGAACAGCTGCAGAGCAGTCCCAGATCCAGAGGAGGGAGTCTTTCCTATGCTGCTTGCTCTGTCCACAATAAAGGGGGCTTCTGGCAGCCCTTACAATCATCATATCATTCAACATATTGTGCTTTAATTATGCGCATCTGGTGAGTGAGCATTTTTCATCATATCCCCTGCACAAATTTAATGGAGTGAAATCACAGGAAATCCTTTTGATATCACCTGTGCAGCAGGATATCTACGCAACACTATTTTCTGACTGGTGTCAGACTTTCGCCATCATATGAACAATTTTCTGTTTATTGTCTTTCACGGTTGCACGCAATTCTTTGCGCTTATTATAACGAAGCACTTTTTATTTATCCCTTTTTTTTATTTTTTTTTTTTATTTATTTGAACCACAATTATCTTTTTTTTTTTTATTTATTTGAACCACAATTATCTTTTTTTTTTTTATTTATTTGAACCACAATTATCATTTTTTTTTTATTTATTTGAACCACAATTATCATCACTTTGTGTTAATTGTTTTTAGCTCTGCACTTATTGTTTATATGTTTAGATAGATGAATACATTTTGGCCAAGATTTATGAAGAAAGATTATTTATTTGCAAAATTTTATCAGAAAAACAAACTATTTTCAAAATTTTGGGACTATTTCATTTAGATAGCAAAAAAATTAAAATCCCAGCGGTGAATAAATACTTATAATGGATATCCCAAACATGTGGAGGTATGTACCCAAAAATGAATGTTTTATAATAAAGCTGTCATTTCTTTTTTTTTGGAAGCTAGGTAAACTTTCTGTTTTTAGGGAAATTGATATATGATTATTAAATGATGCACACTTTTACATTTATTTTTCTGTTGATTTTTTTCCAGTTGCATTTATTTATATGCTTGAAATTTTTTTTTTCCATATGCTTCTTTTTTTGTCACATATTTGGTTAGCACTAAAATATAGCATCACTTTAGTAGTCAGGTTTGATCCAACCTTTCCAAAAGACCCTCAGGGGTGGGGCTTAGCAAAAAAAAAAAAAATGGACATGGCTATCCCAAACATGTATAGGTATGTACCCAAAAATAAATGTTTTGTAATATAGTTGTCAGTTTGTTTATTTTTTGGAAGCTAGGTAAACTTTCTGTTTTTAGGGAAATTGATATATGATTATTAAATGATACACACTTTTTAATGTATTTTTCTGTTGCCGATTTATTTCCAGTTGCATTTATTTATATAATTGAAAACTTTTTTTGCATATGCTTCTTTTTTTTGGCACATATTTGGTTAGCGCTAAAAAGTAGCATCACTTTAGTAGTCAGGTTTGATCCAAACGTTCCAAAAGATCCTCAGGGGTGGGGCTTAGCAAAATAATGGACATGGCTATCCCAAACATGTAAAGGTATGTACCCAAAAATAAGTGTTTTGTAATATAGTTTTCATTTTTTTTTTTTTTTGGAAGCTAGGTAAACTTTCTGTTTTTAGGGAAAATTATATATGATTTTAAATGTTACAAACTTTTTAATTATTTTTTTGTTGTTGATTTATTTCCAGTTGCATTTATTTATACGCTTGAAAACCTTTTTCGCATACGCTTCTTTTTTTGGCACATATTTGGTTAGCGCTAAAAAGTAGCATCACTTTAGTACTCAGGTTTGATCCAACCTTTCCAAAAGATCCTCAGGGGTGGGGCTTAGCAAAAAAAATGGACATGGCTATCCCAAACATGTAGAAGTATGTATTTCCAGTTGCATTTATTTATATGCTTGAAATTTTTTTTTTGCATATGCTTCTTTTTTTGGGGGCACATATTTGGTTAGTGCTAAACAGTAGCATCACTTTAGTAGTCAGGTTTGATCCAACCTTTTGAAAAGATCCTCAGGGGTGGGGCTTAGCAAAAAAATGGACTTGGCTATCCCAAACATGTATAGGTATGTACCCAAAAATAAGTATTTTGTAATATAGTTGTCATTTTTTTGGAAGCTAGGTAAAGTTTCTGTTTTTAGGGAAAATTATATATCATTATTAAATAATACACACTTTTAAATTTATTTTTCTATTGTTGATTTATTTCCAGTTGCATATGCTTGAAATTTTTTTTTGCATATGCTTTTTTTTTGGCACCTATTTGGTTAGCGCTAAAAAGTAGCATCACTTTAATAGTCAGGTTTGATCCAACCTTTTGAAAAGATTCTCGGGGGTGGGGCTTAGAAAAAAAAAATGGACATGGCTATCTCAAACATGTAAAGGTATGTACCCAAAAATAAATGTTTTGTAATATAGTTGTCATTTTTTGTTTTGGAAGCTAGGTAAAGTTTCTGTTTTTAGGGAAATTGATATGATTATTAAATGATGCAAACTTTTAAATTTTTTTTTGTTGTTGATTTATTTCCAGTTGCATATGCTTGAAATTTTTTTTTTGGCATATGCTTCTACCTTTTTTTTTGGCACCTATTTGGTTAGCACTAAAAAGTAGCATCACTCTGATCCAACTTTTCCAAAAGATCCTCAGGGGTGGGGCTTAGCAAAAAAAAAATGGACATGGCTTTCCCAAACATGTATAGGTATGTACCCAAAAATAAGTTGTCTTTTTTTTTTTGGAAGCTAGGTAAAGTTTCTGTTTTTAGGGAAAATTATATATGATTTTAAATGTTGCAAACTTTTTAATTTATTTTTTTTGTTGCTGATTTATTTCCAGTTGCATTTATTTATACGCTTGAAAACTTTTTTGCATACGCTTCTTTTTTTGGCACATATTTGGTTAGCGCTAAAAAGTAGCATCACTTTAGTACTCAGGTTTGATCCAACCTTTCAAAAAGATCCTCAGGGGTGGGGCTTAGCAAAAAAAAAATGGACATGGCTATCCCAAACATGTTGAAGTATGTATTTCCAGTTGCATTTAATTATGCTTGATATTTGTTTTTGCATATGCTTCTTTTTTTGGGGGCACATATTTGGTTACCGCTAAACAGTAGCATCACTTTAGTAGTCAGGTTTGATCCAACCTTTTGAAAAGATCCTCAGGGGTGGGGCTTAGCAAAAAAATGGACGTGGCTTTTCCAAACATGTATAGGTATGTACCCAAAAAATAAGTGTTTTTTAATATAGTTGTCATTTTTTTTGGAAGCTAGGTAAAGTTTCTGTTTTTAGGGAAAATTATATATCATTATTAAATAATACACACTTTTAAATTTATTTTTCTATCGTTGATTTATTTCCAGTTGCATATGCTTTTTTTTTTTTTTTTGGCACCTATTTGGTTAGCGCTAAAAAGTAGCATCACTTTAATAGTCAGGTTTGATCCAACCTTTTGAAAAGATTCTCGGGGGTGGGGCTTAGAAAAAAAAATGGACATGGCTATCTCAAACATGTAAAGGTATGTACCCAAAAATAAATGTTTTGTAATATAGTTGTCATTTTTTTTTTTGGAAGCTAGGTAAAGTTTCTGTTTTTAGGGAAATTGATATGATTATTAAATGATGCACACTTTTAAATTTTTTTTTGTTGTTGATTTATTTCCAGTTGCATATGCTTGAAATTTTTTTTTTGGCATATGCTTCTACCTTTTTTTTGGCACCTATTTGGTTAGCACTAAAAAGTAGCATCACTCTGATCCAACTTTTCCAAAAGATCCTCAGGGGTGGGGCTTAGCAAAATAATGGACATGGCTATCCCAAACATGTAAAGGTATGTACCCAAAAATAAGTGTTTTGTAATATAGTTTTCATTTTTTTTTTTTTTGGAAGCTAGGTAAACTTTCTGTTTTTAGGGAAAATTATATATGATTTTAAATGTTACAAACTTTTTAATTATTTTTTTGTTGTTGATTTATTTCCAGTTGAATTTATTTATACGCTTGAAAACTTTTTCGCATATGCTTCTTTTTTTGGCACCTATTTGGTTAGCGCTAAAAATTAGCATCACTTTACTAGTCAGGTTTGATCCAACCTTTTGAAAAGATCCTCAGGGGTGGGGCTTAGCAAAAAAATGGACGTGGCTTTCCCAAACATGTATAGGTATGTACCCAAACATAAGTGTTTTGTAATATAGTTGTAATTTTTTTTTGGAAGCTAGGTAAAGTTTCTGTTTTTAGGGAAAATTATATATCATTATTAAATAATACACACTTTTAAATTTATTTTTCTATTGTTGATTTATTTCCAGTTGCATATGCTTTTTTTTTTTTTGGCACCTATTTGGTTGGCGCTAAAAAGTAGCATCACTTTAATAGTCAGGTTTGATCCAACCTTTTGAAAAGATTCTCGGGGGTGGGGCTTAGAAAAAAAAAATGGACATGGCTATCTCAAACATGTAAAGGTATGTACCCAAAAATAAATGTTTTGTAATATAGTTGTCATTTTTTGTTTTGGAAGCTAGGTAAAGTTTCTGTTTTTAGGGAAATTGATATGATTATTAAATGATGCAAACTTTTAAATTTTTTTTTGTTGTTGATTTATTTCCAGTTGCATATGCTTGAAATTTTTTTTTTGCCATATGCTTCTACCTTTTTTTTTGGCACCTATTTGGTTAGCACTAAAAAGTAGCATCACTCTGATCCAACTTTTCCAAAAGATCCTCAGGGGTGGGGCTTAGCAAAAAAAAATGGACATGGCTTTCCCAAACATGTATAGGTATGTACCCAAAAATAAGTTGTCTTTTTTTTTTTGGAAGCTAGGTAAAGTTTCTGTTTTTAGGGAAAATTATATATGATTTTAAATGTTGCAAACTTTTTAATTTATTTTTTTTGTTGCTGATTTATTTCCAGTTGCATTTATTTATACGCTTGAAAACTTTTTCGCATACGCTTCTTTTTTTGGCACATATTTGGTTAGCGCTAAAAAGTAGCATCACTTTAGTACTCAGGTTTGATCCAACCTTTCCAAAAGATCCTCAGGGGTGGGGCTTAGCAAAAAAAATGGACATGGCTATCCCAAACATGTAGAAGTATGTATTTCCAGTTGCATTTATTTATATGCTTGAAATTTTTTTTTTGCATATGCTTCTTTTTTTGGGGGCACATATTTGGTTAGTGCTAAACAGTAGCATCACTTTAGTAGTCAGGTTTGATCCAACCTTTTGAAAAGATCCTCAGGGGTGGGGCTTAGCAAAAAAATGGACATGGCTATCCCAAACATGTATAGGTATGTACCCAAAAATAAGTATTTTGTAATATAGTTGTCATTTTTTTGGAAGCTAGGTAAATTTTCTGTTTTTAAAGAGATTGATATATGATTATTAAATAATACACACTTTTAAATTTATTTTTCCATTGTTGATTTATTTCCAGTTGCATTTATACGCTTGAAAACTTTTTTTGCATATGCTTCTTTTTTTGGCACATATTTGGTTAGCGCTAAAAAGTAGCATCACTTTAGTAGTCAGGTTTGATCCAACCTTTCCAAAAGATCCTCAGGGGTGGGGCTTAGCAAACATGGATTTGGCTATCCCAAGCATTTAGAGGCTGGGATTTGATCAACCTTATATATATATATATGTTTCTGTAGTTTATTAGTATTAGACGGGTGCAGAATGCGGTGATGGGATATTAGAATCTTACCTTTTTGCGCGGTTCAAATTTAGCTCACATTTAAAAAAAATAAATAAAAAAATAATAAGTAAGAGATAAATATAAATTGTTTCCACAGGAGACTGTACAAGCGTTCCTTTTTTTTCCTAACCCCCAGATGTAAAGAAATAATTTGTGGTTGTTGCGTTTTGATACGCCAGCCCCAATTTACACCGCGTTCCACGGCGAAAATGGTTTAAATCTGCACTGCCACCTAGTGACTTCACAGGCGCATTGCGGTTGGTTCTGAGTCAATTTTCTCCCCAACACAAAGCATAATAATCATTTGCTACGGCGTCTCTTTTTTTTTTCTTTTTTGCATAAGTGATCTTGTGTTTCAGCCGCTGCCCATTTTCTCATAATTGCATAGTAGTCGATGGGCATCGCGCACCACGCACGCCTAAATCACATGCAATAATGTACAGATCAGAAGGCAATTTGCTCTCTGCATCAATATTTATACCGAGAGAGCCAATCATTTCCAAACATGGCCGGGATTCTGGTCTGAAATGCAGAAATTACAGCTCTCTGTATGGTAATAATATTGGGTGAGGGCTTTTACGCGGCAATCGAACATAATGGGAGCCATTGTTATTGTACAGAAAGCACTGATTACATAAGGTCTGGAAAAGCCTTCAAAGCACAAAAAAAAATCCAAATCCTAAAGGCATCGAATTCCGTACAGCCGCGCTCGCAACTCTACATAATTTGTACAATGGGGTCGACTTTTTTTTTTTTAAAAAACAGCCAAAGGGAGGCTCTAGGACAGGGGTCTCCAAACGATGGACCTCCAGCTGGTGAAGATCCAAAACATCTGGAACACAGATCTAGCGCCCTCCTAGGTATATTTAGTTTTTTGTAGTGATTGTTCGTTCTGGTCTGTTGAAGTACTACAAGGCCCATCGTGCCTCTGCTTCTGGGAGTCTTGCAAGCCCTCGTGGGACTTGCAGTTCCTCAACACCTGGAGAACCCTGGAGACCCCCTGCTCTAGAAGACCCAAAACTTCTGGAACACAGATCTAGCGCCCTCCTAGGTATATTTAGTTTTTTGTAGTGATTGTTCGTTCTGGTCTGTTGAAGTACTACAAGGCCCATCGTGCCTCTGCTTCTGGGAGTCTTGCAAGGCCTTGTGGGACTTGCAGTTCCTTAACACCTGGAGGGCAATAGTTTGGAGACCCCTGCTCTAGAAGACCCAAAATTTCTGGAGCACAGATGTAGCGCCCTCCTAGGTATATTTAGTTTTTTGTAGTGATTGTTCGTTCTGGTCTGTTGAAGTACTACAAGGCCCATCATGCCTCTGCTTCTGGGAGTCTTGCAAGCCCTCGTGGGACTTGCAGTTCCTCAACACCTGGAGAACCCTGGAGACCCCCTGCTCTAGAAGACCCAAAACTTCTGGAACACAGATCTAGCGCCCTCCTAGGTATATTTAGTTTTTTGTAGTGATTGTTCGTTCTGGTCTGTTGAAGTACTACAAGGCCCATCATGCCTCTGCTTCTGGGAGTCTTGCAAGCCCTCGTGGGACTTGCAGTTCCTCAACACCTGGAGAACCCTGGAGACCCCCTGCTCTAGAAGACCCAAAACTTCTGGAACACAGATCTAGCGCCCTCCTAGGTATATTTAGTTTTTTGTAGTGATTGTTCGTTCTGGTCTGTTGAAGTACTACAAGGCCCATCGTGCCTCTGCTTCTGGGAGTCTTGCAAGGCCTTGTGGGACTTGCAGTTCCTTAACACCTGGAGGGCAATAGTTTGGAGACCCCTGCTCTAGAAGACCCAAAATTTCTGGAGCACAGATGTAGCGCCCTCCTAGGTAAATTTAGTTTTTTTGTAGTGATTGTTCGTTCTGGTCTGTTGAAGTACTACAAGGCCCATCATGCCTCTGCTTCTGGGAGTCTTGCAAGCCCTCATGGGACTTGCAGTTCCTCAACACCTGGAGAACCCTGGAGACCCCCTGCTCTAGAAGACCCAAAACGTCTGGAACACAGATCTAGCGCCCTCCTAGGTATATTTAGTTTTTCGTAGTGATTGTTCGTTCTGGTCTGTTGAAGTACTACAAGGCCCATCATGCCTCTGCTTCTGGGAGTCTTGCAAGGCCTCGTGGGACTTGCAATTCCTCAACACCTGAAGGGCTCTGGAGATCCCTGCTCTAGAAGACCCAAAATTTCTGGAACACAGTTCTAGCGTCCCACTAGGTAAATTTTGTTTTTTTGTAGCGATTGTTCGTTCTGGCCTGTTAAAGTACTACAAAGCCCATCATGCCTCTGCTTCTGGAAGTCTTGCAATTCCTTGTGGGACTTGCAGTTCCTCAATGCCTGGAGGGCCGTAGTATGGAGACCCTTTGCTCTAGAAAACCCAAACTTCTGGAACCCGGATCTAGCGCTCTCCTAGGTTAATTTAGTTTTTTGTAGTAATTGTTCGTTCTGGTCTGTTGAAGTACTACAAGGCCCATCATGCCTCTGCTACTGGGAGTCTTGCCTGTGCCTGTCAGAGTCTCGCAAGACCTCTTGGGACTTGCAGTTCCTCAACACCTGGAGGGCCGTAGTTTGGAGACCCCTGCTCTAGAAGACCCAAAATGTCTGGGACACGGATGTAGCGCCCTCCTAGGTAAATTTAGTTTTTTGCAGTGATTGTTCGTTCTGGTCTGTTCAAGCTCGATTGCTTGTAGGTAGGTAAAGGTTGGTCCCTCTTATGTGGCCCACTTAAGTTTGTTGCCTTTTTAATTCCTTCCAGGGAAGAGGATGAGTTCATTTCCTTCCTGTCCGGATCTCTCAACCACTTTAATACCCCGCTGTAGCTGGCTTTCTTGTTCTGGGAGGGCGTCCATGGACGTCCTTCTAGAACCCCGCCCCCCTGAGCGCCCCCTGGGGTGCACATCAGGCACGCTCTGTGACCCCTGTGTCCTTTGGACACAGCTAGTCACAGATCACAGTAAAGAACCAATCACAGTGGCCCTTTACCATGTGATCAGCTGGGTCCAATCACAGTAAGAGACGTGTCTGTTATCGGCAGTCCTTTCCTCACACATTGTGTCTGTGTGAGGAAGAGACAGCCAATACCCAGCAAAGCTGTCAGTACCTTGTTTACACTGATCATCAGTGCCCTGAATATAAGTACAGCCCCAGCAGTGCCCAGCAGTGCTGCTTGTCAGTGCCCATCATTGCTGCCTATCAGTGCCTCCTCATCAGTGCCCATAAGTTCCCCCTCTTCAGTGGCGCCTCATCAGTGCCCACCAGTGCTGCTTGTCAGTGCCCATCAGTGCTCATCTGTGCCACATTTCAATGCCCATCATTGCCACCTATCAGTGCCCATCAGTGCCTCCTCATCAGTGCCCATAAGTTCCCCCTCTTCAGTGCCGCCTCATCAGTGCCCACCAGTGCTGCTTGTCAGTGCCCATCAGTGCTCATCTGTGCCGCATTTCAGTGCCCATCAATGCCTCATCATCAGTGCCCATAGGTTCCGCCTCCTCAGTGCCGCCTCAACATGCCCATCAGTGCCTCCTCTTCAGTGCCCATCAGTGCAGCTATTCAGTGCCCATCAGTGCAGTCTCATCAGAGAATATCAACGAAGAAGAAAAATTACTTATTTGCAAAATCTTATAACAGAAAAAGAAAAAAAATTGTCAAAATTTCTGGTATTTTTTTGTTTGTTTAGCACTAACCCCCCCCCCCCCCAGCGGTAATTAAATACCACCAAAAGAAAGCTCTGTCTCAAAAAATGATACAAATGTCATATGGGTACAGTGTTGCATGACCGCGCAATTGTCATTCACAGTACAACAGCGCTGAAAGCTGAAAATTGACCTGGGCAGGAATGGGGGTGAAAGCGCCTGATATTGAAGGGGTTTAATAGTGTGGGAGGAGTCTAGAGAAGGTCCTTTTTACTGCTGGCCATTGGAAAGAGAGCCATGAAGGGGAGCAACATCTAGAAGTAGAGGCTTCACCCAGGACCTTCACCATGGAGGGGTTCCCCTGGAGTTGGGCACAAGGGATACCTCACCAGCCATGTAGATCTGATGGCTGCTTTGTGGAGAAGCCCTTTCCACTGAACTGTGTTGGGCCGGATTTTCTGTAGTTACCCTCCGATTCTTCAGTGAAGAAGAAATGTACTACATGCACCTCTGTGTGAATTCTTCAGGTAACGCAGTAGATGTGGTGAGAGCAAACGTTCAATGATGCCACCTAGTTGTCGAGCCCTGGGAGAAGCTGGGCCAGCGTCTAGATAACCCTGGGAGTGAGGGGGTACAGCCATGCAACCTGAAGGGTGGGCAGAGGATCAGGCCACCAACCCCCATCTGTGCAATGAAAGGAAGAGAGAGAGAGAGAAAGCTACAGAGCAAAATCTGGTTTTCCTGGAAAGTCAGTACATCAGAACTGATTCGATGGTGCTCCGAATGCTATGGCCACACACGAGGCAGATTGTCACTCACCTGCATGCTTCCCCTGCCTCCAAAAGAAGCTGCAAGAACATAGGGAGGGAGAATTCAAATGACCGGCATGAATATTCATTGTGCCCTAGCCAATCCCTGAAGTGTCCAGGAGGTGGCTGGGGAGGTGATAAATAGTCTGAAGCCCTGGAGATATTGTTCTTACTCCCCAGGAGGGTTCCAAGGCTCTAGGGGCAATTTCCCCCTGAAGGCAGCTTAAGTGAGCCAAGGAGTTGCAGTCTGAGCCTCAGCAGGAGCTGGCTAAGGGCCTAGAGGAGACCACTGCTGGATTGTTGTTAGAAGGCACCATCCTGAAGTCCTGGGCTATAGAAAGGATCTTTTAGCCCTCAACGAGTAACTACCAGTGGAGGCTGGGTGGCAGACAGCTCTAGGGACACTGTCAGTAAAGGCCTTACTGTGGACTTTTGGGTGTGCATGTGCTGTAGGGGAACTAAGTGCCAGAGGTGGTTGTATGGACTGCTTCTGTGGGGTCCCTGATATAATGGCCATTACCCATTCCCAGAAAGCTGTTGTTGGGTGGTTAGAGATAGATTTGTCCTCCATTATTGCCACTGATTGTTTTGGGGTATTGTGATGGGAGTCACTTTGGGGGGGGCCTATGGAACCCAACTCACTTTGGAGAGGTTGGGAGACCCCTGTCTCAGCTCCCCATATTCCTATTATGTGTAAGGCACCCTATGCCTGTTAGGGGTACAGGGTGATCTGTCCTAATATTGGGGTGGGGGGTTGTAGATTGTTTAATGCCATGTGGTTGCATCCCATTGTTCTATTGTTTGTCTTGCTTGAGAGCAAATTATTATGGGATGTATGAGTTTGTGTATTGGCTTGGTGGGGGTGTTTCCAGCAGCCCTCCCTCCTGATGGGACTGTCTGTTGGTGTGTCTCTTGTTACTAAATGTAGATTGCCCCTCTCTGTGTCATTATGCAGGGAGGGGGGACTGTTCCCTGAGTGTATAAAAAGCCAGTTGGAGTTTCAAATAAAGGGTTCCATGTTCAGACAGACTGATGTCATCTAGTCTTGTTTGGTCAGCTGTGGTGTCTGTGGTCGGTGTTCGGACGGGGAAGCGGTATTATAACGGAAGTACCCAAGTGCAGTCGGGGTCGGTTCCATTACAGGTATCCTGTGACCTAAAGTTCTTCAGACTGAGACTAGACTGAACCTGAGTTGTCAGTGTGCGTGTGTAACTGGCTGCCTCGTACTATACTGGGAAACCTGGATCCATTGTCAGGAGCCCATTTGAGGGTAAGCGCTACGCAGTCATTTGGAGGGATGCATTGAGCTGATCCAGAGAAGCACGACATCCCTAATGTGAAGCATGGAGTATGAGCTACACCAGCACAGAGAATTTAGTCAAAATTTGTAGAAAGGTGAAGGCATCTCATTATCAGAAAATATTGGAGGAGAACTTGCATTCACAAGCTGTGCATGGAGTGCACTTGGAACTTTTCACCATGAAAATGATCCCAAACATAAAGCCAGATTGAGCATTCAGTGGTTGCAGTGATAAAAGTGAAGGTTCTGTCGTGGCCATCACAATCTCCTGATGTCAGCTCAGAATAGAGGCATGAATGTGCTGATATGCAGACCAGGCGTTTCCTCCAACACCTTGTGTGGGCATGCTTGTTTGAGAAACAAAATGCATGCACGTGCCAGTGCATGTGTAGCACCCTGTTAGTCAGCTAGGGGGAGCCAAATTCTCAATTGTTAGCCAGAGGCTGAGTAGCAGCCTGGTGCAACAGTCAGAGGGGTCAAATTTTGGTCAGGGCTGAGAGGCTCTGCAGACCAGCTTTCCGAGACTTCCCCCTGTTCTGAAACCTTGGAGAAAGTTCTAAAAGCAGTGGGCAGAGGTAAGGAGTGCCTGAGCTGCACTGTTGAGAGATCCAACAGGAGGCTTGGCATGGGGCCAGGACAGCCCTTAAAAGTGACAGAGCCTGCTCAGCAGTATAAGAGTTTGGGTGGAAGATGGAGAGGAAGTGAGGCTGGAGAGCAGGAGCCTGGGAGGGGGCCCAGATGGAGAGGGGCTCACCTATAGGCAGAGGACCTTGGAGGGAGGAACGCTCAGGACTTTACCAGACCCCAAGAGTGAGGACCACCTGTGCAGCAGAGAAAGAGCGCCCAAGCTAAAAAGCCTGGTAGCAACCACCGACCCACCAGCAGCACCGGAGGAGTGAGTGAGTAGATCTGCACCCCTTGGGCCAGTAAGGGGAAATAGGCACTATAGTGGAAAACTGGATTAGCTTTTTTACCCAGGACTGTTTCCCTTTGTTGTGGCAGGCACTTGATCCCCTGCCCAGGGATTCACCCAGTACAGCTGGATGAGAAGTGGATTCATCTGGGGTCTGGGGTGGTACAACAGGAGATGCTGACTAACTGTCCAGAAGAGAAATTTCTGCTGTGTTAAGATTTGTACATAGTTGCTAAGGAGTTTGCCCTGCCCCTAATAAAACTTCAAAAACAAAGCTCAAGGACTGGTTACTGTATCTTGAATGCAAGTCTGTGTGAAGGAAATGCTTGTTGCCTGGCTAAGCAGACCTATAGGGCGACCCAAACCTCAGCGACTCCTAAGGGAGTAGTGCTACACCTGTGTGCGCCAATCGCATTCTAGCACCGGTGCAAATGCTCTATTTAACCATTTGACGCCCGGCCAATAGCTGTATGGCGTCCGGATAAATGCACTAGCTTTCCGATCTGAGTATCGTCCCCGTTGCCGGTACCATGTGACCTGCTGTGACATTCATGCCATCCATTGTATACTAGTGTCTAGCTGTGAATGGTAACAGCGATCACATGCACATGCCATGTGATTAGCTGTGGCCAAATCACAGCTAAGCTAAAAAAAAAATAAAACCCCTGAATGAATCGATGTCATTCAGGTAAATGCTTGCTTATAGGAAAGTAATTCTTTGCTATAAGCAAATTGTGTAAAAAAAAAAATACTGATCACTTCCCCAAAGTAGTACAATGTTACTATGGTAACGTTGTACTACTTTGGACATAGTGAAATATGAAAAAAAAATCTTAAAGAAAAAAATGTAATAAAAAATTTAAAATAATGAAAAAAATTTTTAAAAAATTAAAAAAAAAATATTTTTTTTTTTTCCACACTGTCACCAGTCAGTGTCCCTGTTCACCGCCATGCCAGTTATATGATGACGCTGTACTGCACTGGTGACAGTATGTAAAAAAACAAATAGTGAAAATAATTTTTTTTATTTTTTCATTTTCCAAAAAATTATGACAAAAAAAAATACAACTTCAAAAAACTCGCCATTCCTCTTATGAAGTACGTCGGACTGTCTACTCTGCAAAAAGGGGTCATTTGGGGGATATCTGTACTGTCCTGACATTTGGGGGGATATCTGTCCTGACATTTGGGGGGATCTCTGTACTGTCCTGACATTTGGGGGGATATCTGTCCTGACATTTGGGGGGATATCTGTCCTGACATTTGGGGGGATCTCTGTACTGTTCTGACATTTGGGGGATATCTGTACTGTCCTGACTAGAGATGAGCGAATCGAACCAGGCGAAGTGGAATTCGATTCGAATTTCAGGAAAAATTCGATTCGCGTCGAATCCGAATATTAGCCTACTTCGGGTGCGCGAATCAGATTTTTCCCGATCAGCCGGCAAAAGTGTCCCTGCAGAGAGCTCCGCTATTTCTGACAGTTCTCTGACAGTTCCTTCACATGTACAGCGGTTGAAACATAGTATCTATTTGTTTCCATTTAGGATACAGATGTTTTTATTCGGAAACAGATACAATGTTTCAACCGCTGTACATGTGAAGGAACTGTCAGAGAACTGTCAGAAATAGAGGAACTCTGCAGATACACTTTTTGCCGGTTTGGAATTATTCTTATTTTCATCCTACTTCTTCTTCTTCTTCTTCTTCATCCTCATCCTCAGAAGAAGAAGAAGAGGATGAGGATGAAGAAGAAGAAGAAGAAGTAGGATGAAAATAAGAAGAATTCCAAGCCGGCAAAAAGTGTATCTGCAGAGCTCCTCTAAGTGTATCTGCAGAATAGAGGAGCTCTGCAGATACACTTTTTGCCGGCTTGGAATTCTTCTTATTTTCATCCTACTTCTTCTTCTTCTTCTTCTTCATCCTCAGAAGAAGAAGAAGAGGATGAGGATGAGGATGAAGAAGAAGAAGAAGAAGAAGTAGGATGAAAATAAGAAGAATTCCAAGCCGGCAAAAAGTGTATCTGCAGAGCTCCGCTAAGTGTATCTGCAGAGCTCCGCTATTTCTGACAGTTCTGTGACATTCCCTCCATACAGCGGTTGAAACTCCTTCTTCTCATCCTTCTCCTTCTCCATCTTCTCATCCTTCTCCTTCTCCTTCTTCTCATCCTTCTCCTTCTCCTTCTCCTTCTTCTCATCCTTCTCCTTCTTCTCATCCTTCTTCTCATCCTTCTTCTCATCCTTCTCCTTCTTCTCATCCTTCTCCTTCTTCTCATCCTTCTTCTTCTTCTCATCCTTCTTCTTCTCATCCTTCTCCTTCTTCTCATCCTTCTTCTCATCCTTCTCCTTCTTCTCATCCTTCTTCTCATCCTTCTTCTCATCCTTCTCCTTCTTCTCATCCTTCTCCTTCTTCTCATCCTTCTCCTTCTCCTTCTTCTCATCCTTCTCCTTCTTCTCATCCTTCTCCTTCTCCTTCTTCTCATCCTTCTCCTTCTCCTTCTTCTCATCCTTCTCCTTCTCCTCATCCTTCTCCTTCTTCTCATCCTTCTCCTTCTTCTCATCCTTCTCCTTCTCCATCTTCTCATCCTTCTCCTTCTCCTTCTTCTCATCCTTCTCCTTCTCCTTCTTCTTATCCTTCTCCATCTTCTCATCCTTCTCCTTCTCCTTCTTCTCATCCTTCTCCTTCTCCTTCTTCTCATCCTTCTCCTTCTCCTTCTCCTTGTCCTTCCTCATCTCCAAGGGCATTTAAATTAAAGGTACAGTGTTCTGCACTAATTTAAAGGCTCTCTGAAGCCTAGAAACCCTTTTAATAAGTTAAATTCGTAGCGAATTAATTCGCATCGAATCGAATTTCTTCCTCAAATTCAGCGAATCAGCCAAATCGAATTTTTGAATAATTCGCTCATCTCTAGTCCTGACATTTGGGGGATATCTGTACTGTCCTGACATTTGGGGGATATCTGTACCGTCCTGACATTTGGGGGATATCTGTACTGTCCTGACATTTGGGGGATATCTGAACCGTCCTGACATTTGGGGGATATCTGTCCTGTCCTGACATTTGGGGGAGATCCGTACTGTCCTGACATTTGGGGGATATCCGTACTGTCCTGACATTTGTGGGATATCTGTACTTTCCTGACATTTGGGGGATATCCGTACTGTCCTGACATTTGAGGGATATCTGTACTGTCCTGACATTTGGGGGATATCTGTACTGTTCTGACATTTGGGGGATATCCGTACTGTTCTGACATTTGGGGGATATCCGTACTGTTCTGACATTTGGGGGATATCCGTACTGTCCTGAAATTTGGGGGATATCCGTACTGTTCTGACATTTGGGGGATATCCGTACTGTCCTGACATTTGGGGGATATCCGTACTGTCCTGACATTTGGGGGATATCCGTACCGTCCTGACATTTGGGGGATATCCGTACCGTCCTGACATTTGGGGGATATCTGTACCGTCCTGACATTTGGGGGATATCTGTACCGTCCTGACATTTGGGGGATATCTGTACCGTCCTGACATTTGGGGATATCTGTACCGTCCTGACATTTGGGGATATCTGTACTGTCCTGACATTTGGGGGATATATGTACCGTCCTGACATTTGGGGGATATCTGTACTATTCTGACATTTGGGGGATATCTGTCCTGTCCTGACATTTGGGGGATATCTGTACTGTTCTGACATTCTTGGACCTCAAGAAATTAGATTGGCTGTCAGTACTTCAGGATTGATCAATATTCAGATCTATACCATAGTTTGTGAACTCTATAACTTTCCTACAAATTAAATAATACATCCTAATTTGGGTTATTTTCTACAAAGACATGGAGCAGAATACATCTCGGCCTAAATTTATGAAGAACAATTATTTATTTGCAAACTTTTATAACAGAAACAAAGAAAAATGTGTTTTTTTTTCAAAATTTTCGGGGTTTTTTTGTTAATTTAGCAAAAAATAAAAACCCCAGCGGTGATTAAATACCACCAAAAGAAAACTCTAGTTCTGTGAAGAAAATGATAACATTTTAGTTTGGGTACAATGTTGTATGACCGCGCAATTGTCATTCAAAGTGCGAGAGCGCTGAAACCTGAAAACTGGTCTGGGGGGGGGGGGGGGGAAGGGGTAAAAGTGCCCGGTATGGAAGCGGTTAAAGGAAGAAGTAGTGACAGATAATTGCTGAATGATCTTCAGCTTGCCCGTGACCTTCGTTTCCCTGAATCCTTGTGTTTGTCTTGATTTTTTGTTACCACCTGAGCTTACCCCTGGACTTCCCCTCTTTATGACCTCTGGTTGTGACCTCAGCCCGCTTAGGGACTCTGTTTCTCTTGATCAACTCTAGATGACCCTGGCTCAGCTCTTGACTACTCCACTGTCTTCACCCTCATTATCCATTGGGTATGACCCTAACTTTGGCTCCTAACCATGCTGTGATCTCTCATCTCTCTGACCATCCCTATATGACTTCAGCCCAAATCCCAACCATGACTACGCCACCCCAGTTCCCTCCCTGCTGGTCAAATCCTGCATCCCTTTCATCTACTGAGGGTGACGCTAGCTGCTCAGCCTGAAGTGCTCTACCACTGTATGCCTTGTGCTCCTGCTAAGACCCTCGCCTACGTGTTTGATAATTCCCTGGCCAGACATGACTAAGGTATTGCTATGTATTGCGGCTGTGTGGACTTTACTAAGCCCTTCTTCCATCCAACCAAATTGCCATTTTTCTTAAAACAAACCACTAGAAACATTGGGTTTTGGGATTGAAAGTCTATAGCCGCCATTTATTAAACAACAACATACACACTTACAAAATATAACCTTTTTTCAAACATTTTTCATTATAGAAATGATTACAACCATCCTAACAAAGACTGACCTCTTTTAGGTCTAAGGTCTTGGAAGGCACCTTTATTTATACCAATCTGCTGTATCAGCCACAACTACACCTAAAGGCCCTCAGCCACAACTACACCGATCCTATCAATCCATCCTCAATACAGCCCCACAACCATTAGTACCTTAATGCCTTAGCTTCAATAGGGAAGGTACACCCATAGCTGTGACGGGCCCAACCCAATTATTTTCCAAATTTACCAAACCTCTACCCCCTTCGAAGACCCTGCGGATCCAGCCAGCTGATATGACAAGCACTCCAAAGATCAACATGGTCAATATAGAACAGCAAGCATGATACCGAAAGCAAACGAAGAGAAAAATGGCAAAAGAAGAAACCAACAAAGAAATGGGCCAAACTACCCAAAAACTTAGGGAGGGGGGGTATGAAAGCTTGTTCCTCAATGTCCAGTCACCTCTCTAACTGACCGTGAGCAAAGGTTGCCACCCCTTCTACTCCAGCTTGATCCCATCCTGTCCACCCTATCCCACCTCTTCTCTCTCCAATCAGGTAAGCTCCTGCAACTTTAGACAAATTGTAATATTAACCCTTCACTTGGCATATCCTACAGTAAACCTAGTCATGTCGGCCTTTCACATGTGGGCTGGTATTGTTCAGGGGGGGCACTCGCGCTCGCTCGCCCCCCCCCCCCCCTTCCTCACTTGCCGAGCTGCATGCTCGGATAAAGGTCTGGTATGGATTTTGGGGGAGAACCCCACTCCATTTTTTTTTTTTAATTTTGTCGTGGGGCTTCCCCTCAAGATCCATACCAGACCCGAAGGGCTTGGTATGGACGGGAGGGGGGACCCCACACCATTTTTTTAATTATTTTTTAATTGGCGGCAATTCTTTCTTTTACATTCAGCTGTCAGTGGGAATCCTGCTGACAGCTGAAACATTAATGCATGCTTTTCACTACTAAATTTACTATTTTTCAGTGCATTTTGGGTATTTGGGAAGGTCTCCTGAGGTTAACTTTTAAAAAGCCTCTAAACGCAAACCTGCATAAACGCAGTTAAATGCGTTATGCAAACGCAGCAAAACTGACGTTTTTTAACCTGCATTTTCCAGCAGTTTCCATTGTTCAGAAGAGTTTTCCAAAGGCCCTGTGTACGCCCCTAAACTTCGCCTTCGGCTCCAGGCCTTCCTCTCTCCTTGGAGCAGCCACCAGCAAACTACTCTAACCGTGCCCGTGCTCCTTTGAACCTTACCTTCCCTGTCATCACCTGCAGGAGTGCTTGGACCATAGCCTAAAGGGAAGCACTTTTGTCACTTCAGCCTTCAACCAGGTACATGACACTTGATACATTCTTCTTTACAAACTCCAACATTCACTATATAAACTGAGAAATGTTTGAAGATTTTGCTTTCCTTTGAATGACTTCATGAATATTTGGTTGTAGTCGCACTGTTTCTGAGAACTGCTGTACATCTGTGTTGCATGGAGTCCCCCAACTTCTGGCCCCTGTGATCAGGTATTCCAGCCCAGGATGATTGGACCACATTCCACAGTTCTTCTCCATTTCTTGGTTTGGCCTCAGAAACGGCATTTTTGATGTCACCCCACAAGTTTTCTATTGGATGAAGATCCGGGGATTGGGCTGGCCACTCCATAACGTCCATCTTGTTGGTCTGGAACCAAGATGTTGCACGTTTACTGGTGTGTTTGGGGTCGTTGTCTTGTTGGAACATCCATTTCAAGGGCATTTCCTCTTCAGCATAAGGCAGCATGACCTCTTCAAGTATTCTGATGGATTCAAACTGATCCCTGATCCCTGGTATGCGATAAATAGGCCCAACACCGTAGTATGAGAAACATCCCCATATCATGATGCTTGCACCACCATGCTTCACGGTCTTCACAGTGTACTGTGGCTTGAATTCAGTGTTTGGGGGTCGTCTGACAAACTGTCTCCGCCCACTAGACCCAAAAAGAACAATCTTACTTCCATCAGCCCACAAAATGTTGTGCCATTTCTCTTTAGGCCAGTCAATGTGCTCTTTGGCAGATTGTAACCTCTTCAGCACACGTCTTTTTCCCAACAGTGGGACTTTGCGGGGACTTCTTGCAGATAGCTTGGCTTCACATAGGCGTCTTCTAATTGTAACAGTCCTCACAGGGAACGTCACACCTTCTTTCATCTTCCTGGAGCTGATTGTTGGCTGAGTCCTCACAGGGAACGTCACACCTTCTTTCATCTTCCTGGAGCTGATTGTTGGCTGAGTCCTCACAGGGAACGTCACACCTTCTTTCATCTTCCTGGAGCTGATTGTTGGCTGAGTCCGCCCCATTTTGGATATTCTTCTATCCATTCCAATGGTAGTTTTTCGCTTTCTTCCACGTCTTTCAGGTTTTGGTTGCCATTTTAAAGCATTTGCCATCATTTTAGCTGAGCAGCCGATCATTTTCTGCACTTCTTTATATGTTTTCCCCTCCAATCAACTTTTTAATCAAGGTACGCTGTTCTTCTGAACAATGTCTGGAACCACCCATTTTCCTCAGAATTTCAGAGAGAAATGCACTGTAACCAGCATGTCCAACATTTGCTGCCTTCCTTCCTTAACCACTTCCCGTCCGGCCACTGTTTATAAACGGCAGGACGGGACACCTACAGGAGCGGGTTGCCGTCTCTAAATGGCACCTTGTGTCTGAGGCTCGTGCGCGGCTCCTAGAGCGCGCACCCGCGAGCCCGATGATCGCCGAGTCCGACGGACACGGTAGATTACGTGACATGGTATGGGACCAATGAAATCGGTCCCATACCATGTGATCAGCTGTGTCCAATAAGGACACAGCTTAAGTGTAAACAAAAGCCGCATGGTGCGGCTTCCGCCTCCTTCTCCTCACACGGAGTTTTCTGTGAGAGGAGAAACAGCCAAGAAGAGGTAGTAGTCAACTGCCCTCCACCTCAGTGACACCTGATCGCCCCTAAAGTGTCCCTGATCGCCCCTAAAGTGTTCCTGATCGCCCCTAAAGTGGCCCTGATCGCCCCACGTGTCCCTGATCACCCCAATAAGTGGCCCTGATTGCCCCAACAAGTGGCTTTGCCCATAAGTGGCCCTGATTGCCCCCACAAGTGGCCCTGATTGCCCCAACAAGTGGTTTTGCCCATAAGTGTCCCTGATTGCCCCCACAAGTGGCCCTGATTGCCCCCACAAGTGGCCCTGATTGCCCCAAGTGGCCCTGATTGCCCCAAGTGGCCCTGATCGCCCACAAGTGGCCCTGATCGCCCAACAAGTGGCCCAGCAGTGTCCCTGATTGTCAGTGTCCCTGATCGCCACATAGTGGCCCAGCAGTGTTCCTGATCTCCACAGTGTCCCTGATCGTCACAGTGTTCCTGATCGCCACACAAGTGGCCAAGCAGTGTCCCTGATTGCCGCAGTGGCCAAGCAGTGTCCCTGATCGTCACACAAGTGGCCCAGCAGTATCGCCGCAGTGGCCAAGCAGTGTCCCTGATTGCCACACAAGTGGCCCAGAAGTGTCCCTGATTGCCGCAGTGGCCCAGCAGTGTCCCTGATCACCACAGTGTCCCTGATTGCCGCACAAGTGGCCCAGCAGTGTCCCTGATCACCGCAGTGGCCCAGCAGTGTCCCTGATCACCGCAGTGTCCCTGATTGCCGCACAAGTGGTCCAGCAGTGTTCCTGATCGCCACAGTGTCCCTGATTGCCGCACAAGTGGTCCAGCAGTGTCCTTGATTGCCGCAGTGTCCCTGATTGCCGCAGTGGCCCAGCAGTGTCCCTGATCGCCACACAAGTAACCCAGCATTGTCCCTGATTGCCGCACAAGTGGTCCAGCAGTGTCCCTGATCACCGCAGTGGCCCAGCAGTGTCCCTGATCACCGCAGTGTCCCTGATTGCCGCACAAGTGGTCCAGCAGTGTCCCTGATCGCCGCAGTGGCCCTGATTGCCGCAGTGGCCCAGCAGTGTCCCTGACCACCACACAAGTGGCCCAGCAGTGTCCCTGATCACCGCATTGGCCCAGCAGTGTTCCTGATCACCACACAAGTGGCCCAGCAGTGTCCCTGATCACCGCATTGGCCCAGCAGTGTCCCTGATCACCGCATTGGCCCAGCAGTGTTCCTGATCACCACACAATTGGCCCAGCAGTGTCCCTGATCCCCACATTGGCCCAGCAGTGTTCCTGATCACCACACAAGTGGCCCAGCAGTGTCCCTGATCACCAGACAAGTGGTCCAGCAGTGCCCCTGATCACCGAAGTGTCCCTGATCACCGCAGTAGTCCAGCAGTGTTTCTGATTGCCACACAAGTGGCCCAGCAGTGTCCTGATCATCGCAGTGGCCCAGCAGTGTCCCTGATCGCCGCAGAAGTGGTCCAGCAGTGTCCCTGATCGCCGCAGTGTCCCAGCAGTGTCCCTGATCACCGCAGTGTCCCCGATTGCTGCACAAGTGGTCCAGCAGTGTCCCTGATCACTGCAGTGTCCCTGATTGCCGCAGTGGCCCAGATCACCACACAAGTGGCCCAGCAGTGTCCCTGATCACCACACAAGTGGCCAGCAGTGTCCCTGATCGCCGGACAAGTGGTCCAGCAGTGCCCCTGATCACCGCAGTGTCCCTGATCACCGCAGTTGCCCAGCAGTGTTTCTGATCGCCACACAAGTGGCCCAGCAGTGTCCTGATCATCGCAGTGGCCCAGCAGTGTCCATGGTCGCCGCACAAGTGGTCCAGCAGTGTCCCTGATCGCCACAGTGTCCCTGATCGCCACACAAGTGGCCCAGCAGTGTCCCTGATCACCGCAGTGGCCCAGCAGTGTCCCTGATCACCATACAGTGGCCCAATCAGTGTCCCTGATCACCTTACAGTGTGCCTGTTCATAAAGTGTCCCTGATCTCTGCCACACCAGTGGATCCTGTTCACTGCCATCGTCTGTGAGGAGAGAGATCCAGTACAGCTAACTGTGAGTAATTTTCAGCCTTTGCACAGAGTTTACACACACTCACAAAACATTGCCAGCCACCTCACTGTATCTCTGATTTTTGCCCAACAGTGACTAGTGTGAACCAACTGCAGCCAGATATCTGTCCCTCACTGCAACACCATCCTGATCACTGCCATACCAGTGGGTCCTGATCAGTGTCAAAAATATGGCCAAAAGATCATATACAAGCGAGGAGGCGTTTCAAATTCTGAGTATGACAGATGAGAGTGATGGAGAACTCTCACTGTCAAACTCTGATTCTGTATATGAACCAGAACACAGCAGCGGTTCACTCTCTGAATCAGAAGAAGGTGTTCCAACAAAAAGAATGAGGAACTCCAAGGAGCAGCAAGCAACCACCAGCAGCTCAATACGTTCCTCTGACATGGCTACTACCAGCACTGTAAGTGCAAGTTCTAGTACTCGGGTGTCACGTCAGCCACCAAGGATTAGGGCCCATACTGCTGTCCCAGATGCTCTTTTAAACCCTGTGTGGCTACCTTCAGGATCAAGAGCACCTATAATTCCCCCATTCATAGCCCAACCAGGCATTCAGGCAGAAACCCAAAATTTTACAGCCATTGATTATTTCCATTTATTTTTCACTGAAGAGTTTTTGAATTCAGTTGTGCACCAATGCAATATTTTCGCCCAGCAATTAATCACTCAAAATCCCAACTCCTGTTATGCTCGAACATTTGAGTGGAAATGCCTCACAGTTGAAGAATTTAAAGTGTTTCTTGGCCTTACATTTAATATGGGACTAACAAAAAAAAATGAACTGCATGCTTATTGGTCGACAAATCCCATTCAACACATGCCGCTCTTTTCTGCCACTATGTCCAGGACCCGCTATAAAACAATTCTGCACTTTCTACATTTCAACGATAATTCCATGTGCCCCCCCAGAGATCACCCCGAGTACGACAAACTTTATAAAATTCGTCCACTAATCAATTATTTCAACCAAAAATTTTCAGAAATATATTGTCCTGAAAAAAACATCTGTGTCGATGAATCCCTAATCCATTTCACTGGGAGGCTGATCATAAAACAGTACATTCCAAGTAAACGGGCCAGATACGGGGTGAAGATGAACAAACTCTGCGAAAGGGCCACAGGGTATGTGCACAAGTTCCGTATCTACGAGGGAAAGGACAGTCAGCTAGAGCCCCCTGAATGCCCAGCCTATATGGGGATTAGTGGAAAAATTGTCTGGGACCTGGTATACCCCCTCTTCAATCAGGGGTACCATCTTTACGTGGACAATTTCTACACAAGTCTGCCCCTTTTCCGCCACCTTTATCTCAAGGACACTGTAGCCTGTGGCACAGTTCGACCCAATCGGAAGGGATTTCCACAACAATTGGTTGCCACCAAGCTAAACAGGGGGGAGTCAGCTAGCTTGAGAAATGAAGAGATCCTGGCCCTTAAGTGGCGAGACAAACGGGATGTGTATGTCCTTTCATCTATCCATAACAGCAGCTCATTGGAAATTCAAGGAAGTCGCGGTCCCATCCGAAAACCCCAATGCATACACGAATACAACCTGTTCATGGGGGGAGTGGATTTAAATGATCAAATGTTACAGCCCTACATACCCAACAGAAGATCAATCTACTGGTATAAAAAAGTATCCTTCTACCTTTTCCATATGGCCCTGTACAATTCCTACATCGTTTTCCAGAAGTCCACACAAAGACCTGTCACCTTCTTACAATATCAGGAAGAGATTATCACATCCCTCATCTATCAAGTAAGACCCGTACCTGAACAAATTCGGTCTGATGCAGTGAGCCGATTGCATGAAAGACATTTCCCCAATATCGTCCCCCCTACCGAAACAGACCGCAATCCTCAAAAGAGATGTCGGGTATGCTCCAAACATAGAATTCGATCTGACACCCGATACTACTGTCCCCAGTGTCCCTCAAAGCCTGGTCTCTGTATAGAAGAGTGCTTCCGTATCTACCATACCGCACTACATTATTAGTGAAGTACGGTGAAGATATATTTCTTTGTCCTCTGTTTGCTATTTCCCTGCCACGTTTCTGCCTGTTGCCTGAATTCATTTTCCTGCCTTCCATCTGAACTGACCTCGGCCTGTTTATTGACCATGCCTCTGCTTGCTGCCTGAACTGACCTCGGCATGTTAATGGACCATGCCTCTGCCTGCTGCCTGAACTGACCTCGGCCTGTTAATCGACCATGCCTCTGCCTGCTGCCTGAACTGACCTCGGCCTGTTACTCGACCATGCCTCTGCCTGCTGCCTGAACTGACCTCGGCCTGTTAATCGACCATGCCTCTGCCTGCTGCCTGAACTGACCTCGGCCTGTTAATCGACCATGCCTCTGCCTGCCTCCTGGACTAATCTTTTGCCCTCCCACTTTAGTAGTGGGATTCAAGACAACACAGGGGTCTCACGTATGTGAGGGGATCCAGAGTAGTGTTTCCGAGCAGAGAAAACTTTTCTGTTTTCTTTGGGTTTTTTAATTCCCGGATCAGGGTCTGGAGACCAGAGGCTTCGAAGAGATTTGGGTGGGATGAAGCCTCTACCCCTTTGTCCAGTCTTACCTAACCAAGGCCCTAAGCTTAATGTTTCTGCCTGGACCAATCCTTTTACCACGTCTTTGCTTGCTGTCTGTATTGACTGTGGCCTTTTTATGGACCATGTTCCTGTCTTCTTCCTGGACCACTACTTTGCCTGTTTGCTCACCACGTCTATGCATGACACCGGTATTGACCCATCTGCACATCCCACTGGCTACCTTCCTGCAAGACACTGGTGCCACCCATCCTCTGCACTGAAACCACAGGTACTCTTTGGTTTATCTTTTGTTCAACTTCTTGGTGAATGAACATAGTGCTATGTGGACAGCCACGTACTAGTAGGTTAAGCTTTTAGGAACAGGCCGTAGGTGAAGCTACACTATGCTTTATTGATATATAATGTTTGCTAATTTTTGTGATAAACAGGTTGCAATGACCAGTAATCAGTCCAAACACTGAAAATGTCTTACACATGTGGTATCCCCATACTCAGGAAAAGTAGCAGAATGTGTTTTAAAGTGTTATTCTAAGAATACCTATGCAGTGTGTTAGAAATATGTTATTATTGGTAACATTGCATTAAAGAAAAAATAACTACTTTTTTTTCACATTTTCTAAAAATCTGTGTAAAAAATTAAGTCTTCAGAAGACTTTGCTGCTCCAGGACCTCCAAAATTGTGATACGTAGTCAATAAATTAGATGTGTCATTTTTGCCCTTAGTATGCCTAAGGGTGCTTATTGCATGTGGGGCCCCTCCATTTGGTTAGGCTGTGAAAAAGTCTTGCACGTGTGGTATCGTTATACTCAGGAAGAGTTAGAGAATGTGTTTTGGGGTGTAATTTTAAGTATGCCTATGCAGTGTATTAGAAATATCTTCTATATTGACAACTTTGCGTAGAAAAAAATACATTTTCATTTTCTTTTAACATATTCCAAAAACTTTTGGCAAAAAATGAAGTCTTCAGAAGACTCCCCATGCCTCTTAAAACATACCTTGGGGTGTTTGCTTTCCAAAATGGGGTCATTTTGTGGATAATTCCATTGCCCTGATGCTCCAGGACCTCCAAAACGGCAATCGGTAGTCTGAAATTAGATGTGTAATTTTTGCCCTTAGAACGCTAACAGGTGCTTATTGGATGTGGAACCCCTCTATGTGGCCAGACTGTGAAAAAGTCTCACACATTTGGTATCACCATATTCAGGAAGAGTTAGAGAATGTGTTTTGGGGTGTAATTTTAAGTATGCCTATGCTGTGTAATAGAAATATCTCATAGATTGACAACTTTGCATAAAAAAAAATATATTTTCATTTTCTTTTCACATTTTCCAAAAACTTGTGGCAAAAAATGAAGTCTTCAGAAGACTCCCCATGCCTCTTAAAACATACCTTGGGGTGTTTGCTTTCCAAAATGGGGTCTTTTTGTGGATAATTCCATTGTCCTGATGCTCCAGGACCTCCAAAACAGCAATAGGTAGTTAAGAAGTTAGATGTGTGATTTTTGCCCTTAGAACGCTAACAGGTGCTTATTGGATGTGGAGCCCCCCTATGTGGCCAGACTGTGAAAAAGTCTCACACATTTGGTATCACCATATTCAGGAAGAGTTAGAGAATGTGTTTTGGGGTGTAATTTTAAGTATGCCTATGCAGTGTATTAGAAATATCTTCTATATTGACAACTTTGCATAGAAAAAAATACATTTTCATTTTCTTTTAACATATTCCAAAAACTTTTGGCAAAAAATGAAGTCTTCAGAAGACTCCCCATGCCTCTTAAAACATACCTTGGGGTGTTTGCTTTCCAAAATGGGGTCATTTTGTGGATAATTCCATTGTCCTGATGCTCCAGGACCTCCAAAACAGCAAGAGGTAGTTAAGAAGTTAGATGTGTGATTTTTGCCCTTAGAACGCAAACAGGTGCTTATTGGATGTGGAACCCCTCTATGTGGCCAGACTGTAAAAAAGTCTCACACATTTGGTATCACCATATTCAGGAAGAGTTATAGAATGTGTTTTGGGGTGTAATTTTAAGTATGCCTATGCAGTGTATTAGAAATATCTCATAGATTGACAACTTTGTGTAGAAGAAAATACATTTTCATTTTCTTTTCGCATTTTCCAAAAACTTGTGGCAAAAAATGAAGTCTTCAGAAGACTCTGCATGCCTCTTAAAACATACCTTGGGGTGTTTGCTTTCCAAAATGGGGTCATTTTGTGGATAATTCCATTGCCCTGATGCTCCAGGACCTCCAAAACGGCAATAGGTAGTCAAGAAATTAGATGTGTAATTTTTGCCCTTAGAACGCTAACAGGTGCTTATTGGATGTGGAACCCCTCTATGTGGCCAGACTGTGAAAAAGTCTCACACATTTGGTATCGCCATATTCAGCAGGAGTTAAAGAATTCGTTTTGAGGTATCATTTTAAGTATGCCTATGCTGTGTAATAGAAATATCTCATAGATTGACAACTTTGCGTAAAAAAAAATACATTTTCATTTTCTTTTCACATTTTCCAAAAACATGTGGCAAAAAATGAAGTCTTCAGAGGACTCCCCATGCCTCTTAAAACATACCTTGAGGTGTTTTCTTTTAAAAATGGGGTCATTTTGTGGGTAATTCAATTGTCCTGGTGCTCCAGGACCTCCAAAACTGTGATAGACAGTCAAGAAATTAGATGTGTAATTTTTGCCCCTAGAACGCCTAAGGGTGCTTATTGGATGTGGGGCCCTTCTATGTGGTTAGGCTGTGAAAAAGTTTTACACATGTGGTATCGCCATACTCAGGATGAGTAGCAGAATGTGTTTTGGGGTGTAATTGCAAGTATGCCTATGAGAGAAAGAACTTGTTAAATGACAACTTTATGGGAAAAAAAAAAAGAATTTTTTTTACTTTCATCATTTCCTTAAAAAATTGGCAAAAAATGACAACTTCAAAAAACTCCCCATGCCTCTCATTAAATACCTCAGACTGTCTACTTTCCAAAAAGGGGTCGTTTGGGGGGTATTTGTACTGTCCTGGCATTTTAGGGCCCCAAGAAATTATATAGGTAGTCCGTGCATCAGGATTGATACATTTTCAAATATATCAAATATATATACCGTGGTCTGTGGACTCTATAACTTTCACAAAGACTAAATAATACACACTGATTTGGGTTATGTCTACCAACAAAATGTAGCACAATGGATTTTGGCCTAAATTTATGAAGAAAGTATATTTATTTGCAAAATTTAGTATCAAATACTAAGAAAAACATGTTTTTTTTCAAAATTTTCAGTATTTTTTCATTTTTCTAGCAAAAAATAAAAACCCCAGTGATGATTAAATACCACCAAATTAAAGCTCTATTTGTTTGAAAAAAATGATAATAATTTCATTTAGATACAGTGTTGTATGCCTGAGTAATTGTCATTCACAATGTGAGAGCGCCGAAAGCTGAAAATTGGCCTGGACAGGAAGGGGGTAAAAGTGTCCGGACAGGAAGTGGTTAAATAAGGGCAATAATTGCCACCTGTTTATCAAAGAATGAATGACGTCACTAATAGAACTCCACGCGGCTATTATATTGAACACGCCCCTTTCAATGAGTGATTCAATGACACAGAATCAGCAGCACGCATGTCATGACTGTCGGGTCTGTTGGATTTCTATGACTCTACTACACCTGCTAGGAAATTATTGGCCATGTAGAAATATCATTTCCACCAAAAACAGAGATTGATCCGGTTAGTGATGTCTGACGGCTAGTATTTTGAACACAACTGTATATATAATATATTTACTTCCTGGGCCTTTGAAGAAATCATTGAACGAGTTCTTTCTTCTTGGAATTATTAGCTCTGCATTCCTGGCCAAGAAAGGCCTTGAATACTTCACTGTGTGTGAATGAGGTTTGATCCAGAGTGGAAGAGGACCTCATTCCAAGAACAATGGCAAATTCCTTTTTGATGATTATTCACATCAATCTGACCGAACATAAAGATCCAGATAGCAACCTATTAGAACGAGTTATTGGCGATAAGTGGCTGGTTGGAGGACATTCTTTGTGCCTCATTTAGGTACACTGCACCATCGTGTGAAGCTTTTGTTCCATCAGACAATAAAGTGTATTTCCACCCCGGATCTATTCTCAATATGGCATCAGATCTCACCGTTTGTAGTTTTCTTAACTACCGTATTTGCCGGCGTATAAGACGACTTTTTGACCCTTGAAAATCTTCTCAAAAGTCGGGGGTCGTCTTATACGCCGGTACACATGTTAGGGGGGCTGCGGCATTAAGTACAGGGGTTTGCAGGGGCTGATGTCTCTTACCTGGATCCGGTCCCACGACGATCCGGTCCAGGAAGCGCGGCGTCTCCTTCAGTTCGGCCACTGGATGTTCGTGCGGCTGCTCGGCTCCGCCTCCTCACCGGTGATTGGCCGCCAGAACTGTAGCTCAGGAAAGGCACACAGGCGGCCAATCACCGGCGAGGGGGTGGAGCCGAGCGGCCCCGCGAAAATTGAGTGCCGGAGCAGCAGGTAAGTGTTCTGTGTAGAGGTGCTGCTGCAACCACATATGCTGGCTGCAGCAGCACCATACGAGAACAGGGTCAGCAAGTGTCAGTGGGAGGAATAGTGCCCCATCATTGGTGTCACTGATACCAATGATAGGGCACTATTCCTCCCACTGATACTAACGATGGGGCACTATTCCTCCCACTGACACCAACGATGGGGCACTATTCCTCCCACTGATACTAACGATGGGGCACTATTCCTCCCACTGACACCAACGATGGGGCACTATTCCTCCCACTGATACCAATGATGGGGCACTATTCCTCCCACTGATACCAATGATGGGGCACTATTCCTCCCACTGATACCAATGATGGGGCACTATTCCTCCCACTGATACCAACGATGGGGCACTATTCCTCCCACTGATACCAACGATGGGGCACTATTCCTCCCACTGACACCAACGATGGGGCACTATTCCTCCCCCCCACTGACACCAACGATGGGGCACTATTCCCCCCCCCACTGACACCAATGATGGGGCACTATTCCACCCCTCACTGACACCAATGATGGGACACCATTCCTCCCACTGACACCAATGATGGGGCACTATTCCTCCCACTGACACCAATGATGGGGCACTATTCCTCCCACTGACACCAATGATGGGGCACTATTCCTGCCACTGATACCAATGATGGGGCACTATTCCTGCCACTGACACCAATGATGGAGCACTATTCCTCCACTGATACTAATGATAGGGCACTATTCCTGCCACTAATGCCAATGATGGGGCACTATTCCTGCCACTAATGCCAATGATGGGGCACTATTCCTGCCACTAATACCAATGATGGGGCACTATTCCTCCCACTGACATCAATGATGGGGCACTATTCCTCCCACTGATACCAATGATGGGGCACTATTCCTCCCACAGACACCAATGATGGGGCACTATTCCTCCCACTGACATCAATGATGGGGCACTATTCCTCCCACTGGTGTGCATTGGAAGAGGGGTAGTCTTATACGGCGAGTATAGCCCAAACACTACATTTTAGCAGGAAAAGTAGGGGGGTCGTCTTATACGCCGGCAAATACGGTACTTCAGCTCTACACACATCCAGAGAGTGGCGGGTGTAACACAAGATCACGTCTACGGTACTGTGTTGCATTTGATATAAATATATATGTCTGTTTTATATTTTTCTGCTCAGACTCTCAGGAAAGTATACATCGGGCAGAAGCAGAGTCACGATACAAGCTGGAATGGGTACACAGCCGGGCAGCGAGGTGCAGGAACATCGGGCAGAAGCAGAGTCAGGATACAGACCGGAATGGGTACACAGCCAAGCAGCGAGGTGCAGGAACATCGGGCAGAAGCAGAGTCAGGATACAAGCCGGAATGGGTACACAGCCGGGCAGCGAGGTGCAGGAACATCGGGCAGAAGCAGAGTCAGGATACAATCCGGGGTCAGTACACAGCTGGGCAGTGAGATGCAGGAACATCGGGCAGAAGCAGAGTCAGGATACAAGCCAGAATTGGTACACAGCCGGGCAGCGAGGTGCAGGAACATCGGGCAGAAGCAGAGTCAGGATACAAGCCGGAATCGGTACACTCTCGGGCAGCGAGGTGCAGGAACATCGGGCAGAAGCAGAGTCAGGATACAAGCTGGAATCGGTACACAGCCGGGGAGCGAGGTGCAGGAACAACAGGCAGAAGCAGAGTCAGGATACAAGCCGGAATGGGTACACAGCCGGGCAGCGAGGTGCAGGAACATCGGGCAGAAGCAGAGTCAGGATACAAGCCGGAATCGGTACACTCTCGGGCAGGGAGGTACAGGAACATCGGGCAGAAGCAGAGTCAGGATACAAGCTGGAATCGGTACACTCTCGGGCAGGGAGGTGCAGGAACATCGGGCAGAAGCAGAGTCAGGATACAAGCTGGAATCGGTACACAGCTGGGCAGCGAGATGCAGGAACATCGGGCAGAAGCAGAGTCAGGATACAAGCCGGGGTCAGTACACAGCTTAGCAGCGAGGTGCAGGAACATCGGGCAGAAGCAGAGTCAGGATACAAGCCGGAATGGGTTCACAGCCGGGCAGCGAGGTGCAGGAACATCGGACAGAAGCAGAGTCGGGATACAAGCCGGAATCGGTACACAGCCGGGCAGCGAGGTGCAGGAACATCGGGCAGAAGCAGAGTCAGGATACAAGCCGGAATCGGTACACAGCCGGGCAGCGAGGTGCAGGAACATCGGGCAGAAGCAGAGTCAGGATACAAGCCGGAATCGGTACACAGCCGAGCAGCGAGGTGCAGGAACATCGGGCAGAAGCAGAGTCAGGATACAAGCCGGAATCGGTACACAGCCGGGCAGCGAGGTGCAGGAACATCGGGCAGAAGCAGAGTCAGGATACAAGCCGGAATCGGTACACAGCCGGGCAGCGAGGTGCAGGAACATCGGGCAGAAGCAGAGTCAGGATACAAGCCGGAATCGGTACACAGCCGGGCAGCGAGGTGCAGGAACATCAGGCAGAAGCAGAGTCAGGATACAAGCCGGAATCGGTACACAGCCGGGCAGCGAGGTGCAGGAACATCGGGCAGAAGCAGAGTCAGGATACAATCCGGAGTCAGTACACAGCTGGGCAGCGAGATGCAGGAACATTGAGCAGAAGCAGAGTCAGGATACAAGCCGGGGTCAGTACACAGCTGGGCAGCGAGATGCAGGAACATTGGGTAGAAGCAGAGTCAGGATACAAGCCGGAATGGGTACACAGCCGAGCAGCGAGGTGCAGGAACATCGGGCAGAAGCAGAGTCAGGATACAAGCCGGAATCGGTACACAGCCGGGCAGCGAGGTGCAGGAACATCGGGCAGAAGCAGAGTCAGGATACAAGCCGGGGTCAGTACACAGCTGGGCAGCGAGATTCAGGAACATTGGGCAGAAGCAGAGTCAGGATACAAGCCGGGATCAGTACACAGCCGGGCAGCGAGGTGCAGGAACATCAGGCAGAAGCAGAGTCAGGATACAAGCCGGAATGGGTACACAGCCGAGCAGCGAGGTGCAGGAACATCGGGCAGAAGCAGAGTCAGGATACAAGCCGGAATCGGTACACAGCCGGGCAGTGAGGTGCAGGAACATCGGGCAGAAGCAGAGTCAGGATACAAGCCAGAATTGGTACACAGCCGGGCAGCGAGGTGCAGGAACATCGGGCAGAAGCAAAGTCAGGATACAAGCCGGAATCGGTACACAGCTGGGCAGCGAGGTGCAGGAACATCGGGCAGAAGCAGAGTCAGGATACAAGCCGGGGTCAGTACACAGCTGGGCAGCGAGATGCAGGAACACAAGACAGGAGCAGAGTCAGGATACAGGCTGAGATCACAGCAGGGAGGAATCCAGAGACGGGTCAAGGCACAGCAAACGTCGCTGGTAAGGGCGCATGGAATCAGGAACTAGTTGAAGACCACTCATCATGTCATAGTCCAGCTTCAATAGGCCATTTGGTGCCGGCACCAGTGCAATGTCAGTGCTGGAAGTGCATGTGTGCCGATGGCCATCTTGCAATGAGCCTTTGGTCAGAAATTATGAGCATGCAATAGTCTTCCTCCTCCAATATGTTCTGGGCTTTTCTCACCGGCACAGATAGCAATGCACATCTGACCGAAGTTCTAACCCTTTCCTGCTCTACCCAAATAATCCGGTTGGAGTTCCGCTCCTCATCTTTGCCGCAAAGTTTCAAAGCCGCTTGAATTTACTGACCTTATTATTCTTGACAATAACAGCCTGTAACAGCATCCCGCCAGTATTTAATATTGGTTTCAAATACCTGTGAAAATTTAATATACTTAATCACACTGGGAACTTCAGTATTCACTTCAAGGACCTCATAAATCAATTATTAAATCCTCGGATTTTCATTTTAAGCCCCACATTCATTTTTTTAAGATATTAATACGCATGAGATTCAACGTTTCTCAAAGTCATATGATCCGCTGTCCTCTGGAGAGGAAAAATTAATATCTAAAAATATATTTGATTGTGGAAGTTGGTCAAGCACTGTTACGTGAACTGAAAGGAATGACCTTCTTTAGGAAAGTGGATTTCCATGTTTTGGAAAAAAAAATACATGAGTGTTGGTAGGGCAGGGGGGAGCCACATGCTATTTACTGTATTGGATTACCGTTACTAGGCATTGCTACGGTGGAATTGCTCTTATTTATGAGTTAACAACCACTTGTGGTCAAAGGATAAAGCACTATACTAGGTCCCACACCAAAAGGCCACCAATCCAGCCCCCAATCCACCTTTCCGACAGAACTTCCATGACTGGCAACCAATCCAGCCACCAATCCACCCTTCTGACGGAATCTCCATCAATGGCCACCAATCCACCCTTCCGACAGAACCTCCGTCACTAGACACCAATCCAGCTACCAAGCCAGCCTTCTGACAGAACCTCCATCACCAGCAACCAATCCAGCCACCAATCCACCCTTCTGACAGAACCTCCGTCACCGGCAACCAATCCAGCTACCAATCCATCCTTCCAACAGGATCACTGTCACCGGACACCAATCCAGCCTTCTGACAGAACTTAAATCACCGGCAACCAATCCAGCCACCAATCCACCCTTCTGACAGAACATCTGTCAACGGCCACTAATCCACCCTTCCGACAGAACCTCCATCACCGGCAACCAATCCAGCCACCAATCCATCCTTCCGACAGAACCGTTGTCACCAGACACCAATCCACCCTTCTGACAGAACCTGCATCACCGACAACTAATCCAGCCCCCAATCCACCCTTCCAACAGAACCTCTGTCATCGGCAACCAATCCAGCCACCAATCCACCCTTCTGACAGAACATCTGTCAACGGCCACTAATCCACCCTTCCGACAGAACCTCCATCACCGGCAACCAATCCAGCCACCAATCCACCCTTCCGACAGAACCGTTGTCACCAGACACCAATCCACCCTTCTGACAGAACCTGCATCACCGACAACTAATCCAGCCCCCAATCCACCCTTCCAACAGAACCTCTGTCATTGAGAACCAATCCAGCCACCAATCCACCCTTCTGACAGAACATCTGTCAACGGCCACTAATCCACCCTTCCGACAGAACCTCCATCACCGGCAACCAATCCAGCCACCAATCCATCCTTCTGACAGAACCGTTGCCACCAGACACCAATCCAGTCACCAATCCACCCTTCTGACAGAACCTCCGTCACCGGCAACCAATTCAGCTACCGATCCACCCTTCCAACAGAACCTCTGTCACCAGCAACCAATCCAGCCACCAATCCACCCTTCTGTCAGAACCTGCATCACCGACAACTAATCCAGCCCCCAATCCACCCTTCCGACAGAACCGCCTTCACCGGTCACCAATCCAGCCACCAATCCACCCTTCTGACAGAACTTCAGTCACTGACTACCACCACTTCCTTTCCCAAACTGGCTACTTCTCCTTCCTTTCCTACTTGCCATTCTCCATTACCCAGAAAGTTATCATGAAGATTTACACCTTTGCAGTTCCCATATACTGTAGGGTTTCACTCTCACGCCATGTCACAGTCAGGGGTCAGGCTCAGAGACCAGTAGCTGTAGCAGTAGAGAGGTTCCAACTGACCAGCTGGATAAATATTCAAGCAGGTCACCCTGGTGGATGACAGGGGCTCACGTGAGGTGCAGAGTCTAAGAACTAACTGATCTTCATCAGAGCTCCTGATGGTTGAGATGGGTTTTGCTGTGTGTTTGTACCAGGTCACAGTCCTCAGGATCACCCCACCAGGAGGGTGGCTGGAGGCCAGTTGCAGATATGGTAACAATCAAGCGGAAGTGTAGTCAGTAAAAAAGCCAAAAGTCAGTAAAAAGTGGTGTCAGGTTGGGATTAAGCAGAAGAGCAGTCAAGGAACAAGCCAAAGAGTGGTAACAATTGGTTGCAGGCTGGGTTTGAGCAGAAGCGTAGTCAAGGAACAAGGCAAAGGTCGGTAATGAGTGGCAGTAAAGTTACGGGCAGCAGGAGGAATGAAAAGAGCGAGATATTGTCTGGGACAATAATCTAGCAAACAGGAAGGCATGGCTAAAATAAGAAGTTAATGGAAAAAGCAAAGGGTTCAAAGTTCAAGAGAAACAAGGTTCGAGGTAGGATCGTTCAAGAAATTGCCCAAAGAGCTGTCCAGCATCCCAGGTGGCTCAACAAGAACAGACATCACCAGACATATTGGTCACTCCAGAGAACACGTCTCCTCTGCTCTAGAGTCCAGTGGCGGCGTGCTTTACACCACGGCATCCAACGCTTTGCATTGCACTTGGTGCTGGAAGGCTTTGATGCAGCTGCTCGGCCATGGAAACCCATTCCATGAAGCTCTCAACGCACTGTTGTTGGGCTCATCTGAAGGCCACACCAAGTTTGGAGGTCTTTAGCTATTGACTATGCAGACGGCGACTTCTGCGCACTGTGCGCTTCAGCGCTGTGCGGGGGGGGGGGCATTTCATTGGTTGACTTGCTGCCATGGTTTGTTTTATGATTGGGCCGTTCTGGTATCACCTCCAGTTACAGAATAGGAATCCCATAAGAAATACAAGAAATGGGTTTTGCCGGCTCACTCGTGTTTTCTTTACAAATGGTCCATCCTGTATATCACCGATTCTCCAAAGGGGGGGGGGGAACTTATCATCACAATGTCGTAAATATATATATATATAGACTCCAATCTGTCCTTTCAGCCCCAAATCCAATCGCTGACCAAATCATGTAAACTTCACCTCCGCAACATCTCCAAGATACGCCCGTTCTTAACCTCGGAAACTACCAAGCATCTTATTCCCTCCCTTGCTATATCTCGCCTTGACTACTGTAACTCCCTCCTCATTGGCCGACCTCATCGCAGGCTATCCTCTCTTCAGTCTATCATGAATGCTGCTGCCATACTCATCCACCTTACTAACCGTTCCGTACCTGCCACCTCTCTCTGCCAATCCCTCCACTGGCCTCTACACAGTGTCCTCCACCCCTCTCTGCCAATCCCTTCACTGGCCTCCACTCAGTGTCCTCCACCCCTCTCTGCCAATCCCTCCACTGGTCTCCACTCAGTGTCCTCCACCCCTCTCTGCCAATCCCTCCACTGGCCTACACTCACTGTCCTCCATCCCTCTCTGCCAATCCCTCCACTGGCCTCCACTCAGTGTCCTCCACCCCTCTCTGCCAATCCCTCCACTGGCCTCCACTCACTGTCCTCCATCCCTCTCTGCCAATCCCTCCACTGGCCTCCATTCAGTGTCCTCCACCCCTCTCTGCCAATCCCTCCACTGGTCTCCACTCAGTGTCCTCCACCCCTCTCTGCCAATCCCTCCACTGGCCTCCACTCACTGTCCTCCATCCCTCTCTGCCAATCCCTCCACTGGCTTCCACTCAGTGTCCCCCACCCCTCTCTGCCAATCCCTCCACTGGTCTCCACTCAGTGTCCTCCACCCCTCTCTGCCAATCCCTCCATTCAGTGTCCTCCACCCCTCTCAGCCAATCCCTCCACTGGCTTCCACTCAGTGTCCCCCACCCCTCTCTGCCAATCCCTCCAATGGCCTCCATTCAGTGTTCTCCACCCCTCTCTTCCAATCCCTCCACTGGCCTCCATTCAGTGTCCTCCACCCCTCTCTGCCAATCCCTCCACTGGCTTCCCATTGCCCAACGGATAAAATTCAAAACACTAACAAAACGTATAAAGTCATTTATAACTCCGCCCCAAATTATATCACCAATCTTCTCTCCAAACATCACCCAAACCGTACTCTCCGCTCCTCGCACGACCTCCTGCTCCCTTGTCTCCTCCTCCCATGCTCATCTCCAGGACTTCTCCAGAGCTTCCCCCATCCTCTGGAACTCTTTACTACGATTTATCAGACTATCGCCTACTCTACTCAATGTTAGGCGATCTCTACAAAACCGATCTCTTCAGGGAAGCCTATCCTGCCCTCAGCTAATAATGGAATCTTCTATTCCTCCTACCAGTCCATCCCCCACAGTTATTACCTTTTGTACCACCAGCCCCTCCCTCCTAGATTGTAAGCTCCCAGGATCAGGGTCCTCCTTTCCCTCTTGTATTGAACTGTATTGTTGCTGTATTGTCTCCCGTTATATTGTAAAGTGCTGAGCAAACTGTTGGCACCATAAATCCTGTATAATAATAATAATATAAATCCTGTATAATAATAATAATAATAATAATATAAATCCTGTATAATAATAATAATAATAATATAAATCCTGTATAATAATAATAATAATAATAATATAAATCCTGTATAATAATAATAATAATAATATAAATCCTGTATAATAATAATATAAATCCTGTATAATAATAATAATAATAATAATATAAATCCTGTATAATAATAATAATATAAATCCTGTATAATAATAATAATATAAATCCTGTATAATAATAATAATAATAATAATAATATAAATCCTGTATAATAATAATAATATAAATCCTGTATAATAATAATATAAATCCTGTATAATAATAATAATATAAATCCTGTATAATAATAATAATAATAATATAAATCCTGTATAATAATAATAATAATAATATAAATCCTGTATAATAATAATATAAATCCTGTATAATAATAATAATAATAATATAAATCCTGTATAATAATAATATAAATCCTGTATAATAATAATAATATAAATCCTGTATAATAATAATAATAATAATAATAATAAATCCTGTATAATAATAATAATATAAATCCTGTATAATAATAATAATAATAATAATAATATAAATCCTGTATAATAATAATAATAATAATATAAATCCTGTATAATAATAATATAAATCCTGTATAATAATAATAATATAAATCCTGTATAATAATAATAATAATAATATAAATCCTGTATAATAATAATAATAATATAAATCCTGTATTATAATAATAATAATAATAATAATATAAATCCTGTATAATAATAATAATAATAATATAAATCCTGTATAATAATAATAATAATATAAATCCTGTATAATAATAATAATAATAATATAAATCCTGTATAATAATAATAATACAAAGTAACAAGTGCATTCTTCATTTTCCAGTAGTCCTTGTCTGGCCACATCAGAAATGCACAAACCTGTATATGAAGGGATTAGGCATGACTCAGGAAATGGACTTCCCTTGAGGAGCGGTTTGTGTCGGACATATTACCCGGGTCGCAGGTCCTCAGGGAATGTAACCAGCGATAACGCACATAAGTACAGACTATTATATTTTTTATGAATTTGTTTCTTTCTTCTGCGGCGTTCCCTCCCCCCCAGGGGGGTCTAGCATTAGGCATTTTATTATCACAGAATCTTCTCCTTTCTCTCCGGCTTCCAGGCGGATAACGGGGCGAGGGATTCTGGCACGCGTCTAAATTCCTCCGTTGTTTTATCTCCGTGAACTTTGTTACAAAGGAGCGCTAAGCCGAATGAACTCCTGAAATATTTCTGCGGCTTAATCTGTTCTTAGCATACCTGCTTAAGCGCTCCGAGTGGAAAGTGGAACAAAAGAGTTCCCGTCTGTCAGAGAGAGTCTCCGAGGCACGCGCCGAGCACAAAGACGAGCCGGGTCGATAAGGAATCACCTTTGTTTGAAAAAGTGGCAACAATGGAGCGAAAGAATCCTTTCCAGATATTGCTGAGAATTCTCTATTAGAATTTCAGATGAATACGGGAGCCGTGACCATCACTACCTGGATTTCAAGTGAAAGTCAAACAGAAGGAAATACAGTAACTCAGTTTAGGGCTTCTAGATGGAATGGGGTCCAAGCAATGGGATCACTTTGGGGACAGACCCATCAACACCTTGTATACCCAGCAGAGGCGTAGCTAGTGGGGGGCAGGGGGGTACATATGTACCCGGGCGCCAAGGTACAGGGGCGCCAAAATGAAGCTTACAACCAGGGGCGTATTTGCCGCAAGGCAAACAAGGCGTTTGCCTAGGGCGGCACTTTTTATGGGGGCGGCGCGGTGCTGCCGCCCCCCTCCCAACAGAAGGGACAGGGGCGGGCAGCGGGCAGCGGGCTGCTGTGTCTTACCTGGCTCCGTGTCCCAGTCCCACGATGATCCAGTCCAGGAGGCGCTGCTGGAGGAGGGGTAGAGAGGTCCGCAGGTCCGGTGTCTTCTTTTCCCTGGATGCGAAATGTGGGCGAGATGACATGCCGCCCCTGTCATCTGGCCACACCCTCGGGATCACTGGACAGCCTATGGCAGCTTGTACCTCCATCTGCAAGCTCCGCCTCCTCACCGGTGATTGGGCGCCAGAACTGTAGCTCAGGAAAGGCACACAGGCGGCCAATCACCTGTGAGGAGGCGAAGCTTGGAGAGGAGTAGCCGAGCGGCAGCATGAAGATCAAGTGTGGGAGCGGCCGGAGCAAGTGAAGAAGACAGCTGACCGGTCAGTGTGCCGTGCGGATGGTGCTGCTGTGGATGGGAGAGGGAAGGAGCCTAGGCTGGAGCAGGGGTCAGCATGGTAAGTGTCATTGTTGTCAGTGGGAGGAATAGTGTCCCATCATTGGTGTCTGTGGGAGGAATAGTGCCCCATCATTGGTGTCAGTGGAAGGAATAGTGCCCCATCATTGGTGTCAGTGGGAGGAATAGTGTCCCATCATTGGTGTCAGTGGGAGGAATAGTGCCCCATCATTGGTGTCAGTGGGAGGAATAGTGTCCCATCATTGGTGTCAGTGGGGGGAATAGTGCCCCATCATTGGTGTCAGTGGGGGGAATAGTGCCCCATCATTGGTGTCACTGATGTGATTAAACGGGGAGGGGGGCTGTGGCGCCAATTTTATAGTTCGCCCCCGGGCGCAAAATATTCTAGCTACGCCTCTGATACCCAGGGCTTTTTTTCAGCAGGAATGAGGGGGAAACGCAGTTCTGGCACCTCCAGCACTGAATGCACTGTATGTGTTGGCAAGAGGTGATGGTGTGTGCTGGAGGGTCTTTTGATGCTGGCTACTGGGAATCTATTGCAGTTGGTGGGGTGGGGGGGGTTAATTGTTGCTGGTGGGGAATCTATTGCTGCTGGGGGGGTCTTTTGTTGCTGAGGGGGTCAGTTGTTGCTGGGAGGGATCTAATGTTGAGGGAGGGGTCTTCTAAAGCTGGCTTCTGGGAGATCTATTGTTGCTGGAGGGGGATTTTTGTTACTGGGGGGGGGTCTATTTGGTGCTAGCTGCAGGGGATCTATTTTACTGCTTTTCTTGTTTGCATTAACACATTTCATATAAATTATTTAGCACCAAAATGTGATTCATAGCTCTGTATTCTCTAAAGGGGCGGTATTGGGAGGGGGATAGGAGGTGGATCCAAGGGATGGTGCTCAGAGGTGGGTAGGGGGAGGATCCAAGGGATGGTGCTCAGAGGTGGGTATGGGGTGGAACCAAGGGAGGGTGCTCAGAGGTGGGTAGGGGGTGGAACCAAGGGACGGTGCTCAGAGGTGGGTAGGGGGTGGAACCAAGGGATGGTGCTCAGAGGTGGATATGGAGTGGAACCAAGGGACGGTGCTCAGAGGTGGGTACGGGGTGGAACCATGGGATGGTGCTCAGAGGTTGGTACAGGGTGGAACCAAGGGACGGTGCTCAGAGGTGGGTATGGAGTGGAACCAAGGGATGGTGCTCAGAGGTTGGTACAGGGTGGAACCAAGGGATGGTGCTCAGAGGTGGGTATGGAGTGGAACCAAGGGACGGTGCTCAGAGGTGGGTACGGGGTGGAACCAAGGGATGGTGCTCAGAGGTTGGTACAGGGTGGAACCAAGGGACGGTGCTCAGAGGTGGGTATGGAGTAGAACCAAGGGACGGTGCTCAGAGGTGGGTATGGAGTAGAACCAAGGGACGGTGCTCAGAGGTGGGTACGGGGTGGAACCAAGGGATGGTGCTCAGAGGTGGGTACAGGGTGGAACCAAGGGACAGTGCTCAGAGGTGGGTACGGGGTGCAAAATTCGTACCAGAGTAGTGCGGGAACTACTTTTAACCACTTCCCATCTGGCCCATGTATATAAATGGCCAGACGGCGGCAGTGCAGGGTTGGGTTGCCATTCATAAACGGCACCAGGGGCCCCTGTGTCCTTGCCCAAACTCAAAAAAGCCTATGAAAAAAGGTACCAGGGGCATCTCATGGGGCCCCCTACTGACCCCGGGCCCTCGGGCAGTGCCCGAGTTTCCAAATGGTCAGTCCGCCCCTGAACGGCGCCCTCCATTTTGGACTGTGCGCGCTTCCTGGGAGCGCACGGCACCGCGATCTGGTGCCCACTGTGTCCGGAGAAAACAGCGGAACACCAATCGCTGTACAGGACCTCTGCGTGAGGTCCCAATCATGTGATCACTGATTGGCCAATCAGTGATCACATGAAGAGTAGTAATCAAGATGTCACTTCCTGACATCATTGCTTACTACGTGTGAAATCTGTGAATGATCACAGAGATCACATGGTACAGGGCCATTCACAACAGCCTTGTACCATGTGACAAGCTGTGACCAATCACAACTCTCACAGTATTTCTCAATGGCTGCAAGAATGCAGCCAGAGAGAAGGAGAAATGATTGATGTTACAGCCTTTACAGTAAAAGGAATCTGTGTAAAAAAAAGAAAAAAAATCTCCATCACCCCCCACAAGTAGTACAGTGTAACTATGGTAACACTGTACTGCTAGGGTGACGGTATGTAAAAAAAAAATAATAATAATAATATTAAAAAATAAAAAAAAAATGTAAAAAAAAGTTTGAAAAAAAAATTTTTGGTTATAAACTAATTTGGGTTATTTTTTTTTTTACTAAATAGATAACTGAATACATTTTGGCCAAGATTTATGAAGAAAGATTATTTATTTGCAAAATTTTATAAAAAAAACAACTTTTTTTTTAAAATTTTTGGACTTTCATTTATATAGGAAAAAAAATTAAAATCCCAGCGGTGACTAAATACCACTCACAAAAATGCTAAAAAATGCATATGGGTACAGTGTTGCATGACCGCGCAATTGAAAATTGGCCGGGGGGGGGAAGGGGGGGGGAAAGTGTCCAGACTTGAAGTGGTTATGTCCCACAGATTTGAATGGTACTTATTGGGAAAGATGGGGTGCAGCTTGTCATGCGACTTTGGACCCCATGTGAGTGTGAACAGATTTTTACAGCTTCCCTTTAAATAAACTATGGATTCCCTTTAAAAAGATGGATTAAATAGCTGAACATCATGGCCCCCTGAGCCGCTGCATTCTCCCTAGCTACACTTCCACCATTTTTTTTCACAGCCTAGTTACCCTTCAACTCATTTTCCTAAATAGTTCCTAAATTCCCGTCACCGACTTGCATCGTGTGAACAGCACCGTTCCAGAAGGGTTCCGAGTCCGATCGGAAAGCTGTCAAAATGACTAATGCCCGGGACGTAACGCCGCTCCGCGACAAACTTCTGTGACTTTGTTTTAACATTGCCAGAAAATGGATCGCGGCAAAAACTCCTGGTAATTTAGCGTCAGGCTCGGCCGGACAGAGCTCGGGGAAATTGATTTGTGTTGGAAGCCAGATCATCACAGATTATCTCTCCTCACTATTAGGAAGAAAAAAAAAAATCACTCCTTTTTATATTTATTTTAGGAAGACTTTTCGGAGCCGCATCATATAAATTGTAAATGGTTGACTTTCACTTTGGAGTTCAGAGGAGAAATTAGAATCTTGAGACTGCGGAGAGGAAGCCCCATAAATTTCTTGTTATAAAGAATACCTCCGTAGGTGTCAGGTAGGCCGTGGCGATGAAACCATGCGCAATTGGTACTAAGGGGCCTAAAGTGTGCCAAGAAAATCTCCCCCACACCATGACACCACCACCACCGGCCTGAACCGTTGATACAAGGCAGGATGGATCCACCACACAACATGACACCACCACCACCAGCCTGAACCATTGATACAAGGCAGGATGGATCCACCACCCCATGACACCACCACCGCCAGCCTGAACCATTGATACAAGGCAGGATGGATCCCCCACACCATGACAACACCACCACCAGCCTGAGCCATTGATACAAGGCAGGATGGATCCACCACACAACATGACACCACCAGCCTGAACTGTTGATACAAGGCAGGATGGATCCCCCACACCATGACACCACCACCACCAGCCTGAACCGTTGATACAAGGCAGGATGGATCCACCACACCATGACACCACCACCAGCCTGTACCGTTGATACAAGGCAGGATAGATCCAGCACACCATGACACCACCACCAGCCTGAACCATTGATACAAGGCAGGATGGATCCCCCACACCATGACACCACCACCACCAGCCTGAACCGTTGATACAAGGCAGGATGGATCCACCACACCATGACACCACCACCAGCCTGAACCGTTGATACAAGGCAGGATGGATCCACCACACCATGACACCACCACCAGCCTGAACGGTTGATACAAGGCAGGATGGATCCACCACACCATGACACCACCATACAAAGCAGGATGGTCATCAACAATACTCAGGTAGGCCATGGCATTTAAATGATGCTCAATTGATACCAAGGGGCCCAAAGTGTGCCAAGAAAATCTCCCCCACACCATGACACCACCACCAGCCCGAACCGTTGATACAAGGCAGGATGGATCCACCACACCATGACACCACCAGACTGAACCATCTAAGCTTGGCTTGGGCTGTCTCAGAAAGATACATTCAGTGGAGAAGTGCGAAT
>NW_028320534.1:0-79181 GCF_062004578.1 Staurois parvus
TGGAAGGCAGGAATGGTAGCAGAGATATGTGGAGGAGGAATGGAAGGCAGGAATGGTAGTAGAGATAGTTGGAAGAGGAATGGAAGGCAGGAATGGTAGTAGAGATTGGTGGAGGAGGAATGGAAGGCAGGAATGGTAGTAGAGATAGGTGGAGGAGGAATGGAAGGCAGGAATGGTAGTAGAGATAGTTGGAAGAGGAATGGAAGGCAGGAATGGTAGTAGAAATATGTGGAGGAGGAATGGAAGACAGGAATGGTAGTAGAGATAGTTGGAGGAGGAATGGAAGGCAGGAATGGTAGCAGAGATATGTGGAGGAGGAATGGAAGGCAGGAATGGTAGTAGAGATAGTTGGAAGAGGAATGGAAGGCAGGAATGGTAGTAGAGATTGGTGGAGGAGGAATGGAAGGCAGGAATGGTAGTAGAGATTGGTGGAGGAGGAATGGAAGGCAGGAATGGTAGTAGAGATTGGTGGAGTAGGAATGGAAGGCAGGGATGGTAGTAGCAATAGGTGGAGGAGGAATGGAAGGCAGGGATGGTAGTAGATATTGTTGGTGGAGGAATGGAAGGCAGGAATGGTAGCAGAGATAGTTGGAGGAGGAATGGAAGGCAGGAATGGTAGTAGAGATTGGTGGAGGCGGAATGGAAGGCAGGAATGGTAGCAGAGATATGTGGAGGAGGAATGGAATGCAGGAATGGTAGTAGAGATAGTTGGAAGAGGAATGGAAGGCAGGAATGGTAGTAGAGATAGTTGGAAGAGGAATGGAAGGCAGGAATGGTAGTAGAGATTGGTGGAGGAGGAATGGAAGGCAGGAATGGTAGTAGAGATTGGTGGAAGAGGAATGGAAGGCAGGAATGGTAGTAGAGATATGTGGAAGAGGAATGGAAAGCAGGAATGGTAGTAGAGATAGGTGGAGGAGGAATGGAAGGCAGGAATGGTAGTAGAGATAGTTGGAAGAGGAATGGAAGGCAGGAATGGTAGTAGAAATATGTGGAGGAGGAATGGAAGACAGGAATGGTAGTAGAGATAGTTGGAGGAGGAATGGAAGGCAGGAATGGTAGCAGAGATATGTGGAGGAGGAATGGAAGGCAGGAATGGTAGTAGAGATAGTTGGAAGAGGAATGGAAGGCAGGAATGGTAGTAGAGATTGGTGGAGGAGGAATGGAAGGCAGGAATGGTAGTAGAGATAGGTGGAGGAGGAATGGAAGGCAGGAATGGTAGTAGAGATAGTTGGAAGAGGAATGGAAGGCAGGAATGGTAGCAGAGATATGTGGAGGAGGAATGGAAAGCAGGAATGGTAGTAGAGATAGTTGGAAGAGGAATGGAAGGCAGGAATGGTAGTAGAGATTGGTGGAGGAGGAATGGAAGGCAGGAATGGTAGTAGAGATTGGTGGAGGAGGAATGGAAGGCAGGAATGGTAGTAGAGATATGTGGAAGAGGAATGGAAAGCAGGAATGGTAGTAGAGATTGGTGGAGGAGGAATGGAAGGCAGGAATGGTAGTAGAGATTGGTGGAGTAGGAATGGAAGGCAGGGATGGTAGTAGCAATAGGTGGAGGAGGAATGGAAGGCAGGGATGGTAGTAGATATTGTTGGTGGAGGAATGGAAGGCAGGAATGGTAGCAGAGATAGTTGGAGGAGGAATGGAAGGCAGGAATGGTAGTAGAGATTGGTGGAGGCGGAATGGAAGGCAGGAATGGTAGCAGAGATATGTGGAGGAGGAATGGAATGCAGGAATGGTAGTAGAGATAGTTGGAAGAGGAATGGAAGGCAGGAATGGTAGTAGAGATAGTTGGAAGAGGAATGGAAGGCAGGAATGGTAGTAGAGATTGGTGGAAGAGGAATGGAAGGCAGGAATGGTAGTAGAGATATGTGGAAGAGGAATGGAAAGCAGGAATGGTAGTAGAGATTGGTGGAGGAGGAATGGAAGGCAGGAATGGTAGTAGAGATTGGTGGAGTAGGAATGGAAGGCAGGGATGGTAGTAGCAATAGGTGGAGGAGGAATGGAAGGCAGGAATGGTAGTAGAGATAGGTGGAGGAGGAATGGAAGGCAGGAATGGTAGTAAAGATATGTGGAGGAGAAATGGAAGGCAGGAATGGTAGTAGAGTTTGGTGGAGGAGGAATGGAAGGCAGAAATGGTAGTAGAGATATTTGGTAGAGGAATGGAAGGCAGGAATGGTAGTAGAGATTGGTGGAGGAGGAATGGAAGACAGGAATGGTAGTAGAGATTTGTGGAGGAGGAATGGAAGACAGGAATGGTAGTAGAGATAGGTGGAGGAGGAATGGAAGGCAGGAATGGTAGTAGAGATAGTTGGAAGAGGAATGGAAGGCAGGAATGGTAGTAGAAATATGTGGAGGAGGAATGGAAGACAGGAATGGTAGTAGAGATAGTTGGAGGAGGAATGGAAGGCAGGAATGGTAGCAGAGATATGTGGAGGAGGAATGGAAGGCAGGAATGGTAGTAGAGATAGTTGGAAGAGGAATGGAAGGCAGGAATGGTAGTAGAGATTGGTGGAGGAGGAATGGAAGGCAGGAATGGTAGTAGAGATTGGTGGAGGAGGAATGGAAGGCAGGAATGGTAGTAGAGATATGTGGAAGAGGAATGGAAAGCAGGAATGGTAGTAGAGATTGGTGGAGGAGGAATGGAAGGCAGAAATGGTAGTAGAGATATTTGGTAGAGGAATGGAAGGCAGGAATGGTAGTAGAGATTGGTGGAGGAGGAATGGAAGACAGGAATGGTAGTAGAGATTTGTGGAGGAGGAATGGAAGACAGGAATGGTAGTAGAGATAGTTGGAAGAGGAATGGAAGGCAGGAATGGTAGTAGAAATATGTGGAGGAGGAATGGAAGACAGGAATGGTAGTAGAGATAGTTGGAGGAGGAATGGAAGGCAGGAATGGTAGCAGAGATATGTGGAGGAGGAATGGAAGGCAGGAATGGTAGTAGAGATAGTTGGAAGAGGAATGGAAGGCAGGAATGGTAGTAGAAATATGTGGAGGAGGAATGGAAGACAGGAATGGTAGTAGAGATAGTTGGAGGAGGAATGGAAGGCAGGAATGTTAGCAGAGATATGTGGAGGAGGAATGGAAGGCAGGAATGGTAGTAGAGATAGTTGGAAGAGGAATGGAAGACAGGAATGGTAGTAGAGATAGTTGGAGGAGGAATGGAAGGCAGGAATGGTAACAGAGATATGTGGAGGAGGAATGGAAGGCAGGAATGGTAGTAGAGATTGGTGGAGGAGGAATGGAAGGCAGGAATGGTAGTAGAGATAGGTGGAGGAGGAATGGAAGGCAGGAATGGTAGTAGAGATTGGTGGAGGAGGAATGGAAGGCAGGAATGGTAGTAGAGATAGGTGGAGGAAGAATGGAAGGCAGAAATGGTAGTAGAGATTGGTGGAGGAGGAATGGAAGGCAGGAATGGTAGTAGAGATTTGTGGAGGAGGAATGGAAGACAGGAATGGTAGTAGAGATAGTTGGAAGAGGAATGGAAGGCAGGAATGGTAGTAGAAATATGTGGAGGAGGAATGGAAGACAGGAATGGTAGTAGAGATAGTTGGAGGAGGAATGGAAGGCAGGAATGGTAGCAGAGATATGTGGAGGAGGAATGGAAGGCAGGAATGGTAGTAGAGATAGTTGGAAGAGGAATGGAAGACAGGAATGGTAGTAGAGATAGTTGGAGGAGGAATGGAAGGCAGGAATGGTAGCAGAGATATGTGGAGGAGGAATGGAAGGCAGGAATGGTAGTAGAGATTGGTGGAGGAGGAATGGAAGGCAGGAATGGTAGTAGAGATAGGTGGAGGAGGAATGGAAGGCAGGAATGGTAGTAGAGATTGGTGGAGGAGGAATGGAAGGCAGGAATGGTAGTAGAGATAGGTGGAGGAAGAATGGAAGGCAGAAATGGTAGTAGAGATTGGTGGAGGAGGAATGGAAGGCAGGAATGGTAGTAGATAGTTGGAAGAGGAATGGAAGGCAAGAATGACAGTATGGTAGGATGGTAGTTGTTAGAGGTACAGGGGGATTATAGAAAAGGAGAGATGGAGGTATAAAGGGTGAGAAGTTGGACTCATAATAGCGGGAAGGGAAATAAAATGCAAGTATAGGAAGTAGAATAATGAGTTCAACACAAGACTTGCACAGTAAATGGAACTATGAACGTGAAAAGTAATAAGGTGGTTTAACCAAATACAAGATATGATGGAGAAGAATTGGAGAAAACAAGCAGGTAATCTGAGCCAGGATGGTGTAAAATTCTAACAGAATAATTTCCATCATCAGATCTGTGAAGAAACTGAAATCTGTGAATCGGTTGGCTTTGGCTTTTGCCTTTGAGAAAACTTCTGACCCCAACCACCAAATTCTGTACCTGGCAGGGAGTATAATGATGCCAACCTTTCGTTCCTGGTCATAGATATTCTACCCAGCCCTGTGTATGGTGCTCTGTATGTGCCAGTCTTCCTAGAGTCTGTAAGAGGACTAATCAGGGGGATAGTCTATCTCTCTCTCTCTATGCAATCTGAGTCTACTCTGCATCTTCCATGTGTGGAGCAGACGATTACACCAGCAGCTTTGGTATGTAATTATATGAAGATGGCATTTATTACTATAATCCTAAAGAAAGGGTAAGTCGAGGATCTGGACACATAGTAGGGTTGCCACCTCATCCCTTTAAAACCAAAGACATATTATTTACACAAGCTCAGAGGTTAATTTAATGCAGATACGTCACTAACTGAGATAATTGTCACTTTAATCAGCCACAGAACCCGTGTAGTTAATATGTGTTCGGTTTTAGAGGGATGAGATGGCAGCCCTAACACACAGGTCAGGCTTACATTGATTTGTATGGACTGTGAATGTAGCAGAAGAATAGAAGCAGCTTGGACAACCAGATCCAAGAGATATTGTCACCTTCAGGATGGGCAGATGGCACAGGGCACAGCGTGGGGCATGTAACTCGAAGTAATCTTTCTCACAATACGGCTGTCCGTCCTTTTCAAAGAAGTTTGTACTTCCAATAAGAGATCTGCAATGAGCACAGACAAAATGTTCCGGGTGCCAGGTATGGCCTAGAGCTGTGACAACCTGCAGAGGAATTAAGAAGACACAGCCGACCTCAGTACAGTAGAATACACAAGTATGATGCAATCTGACAATACATCATCCAGCCAGGACCATGCGGAATATGACATAAAATCATTCCAATAGATAGGAAAACATAATAATGGTGCCAAAAACTCCATGTGACCATCAATGAGCAATTCATTCAGAGTGGAATTACTGGAAGAATCCAGCCTTATGGTGAGCACTCAAGGGGTCCATAGTGAGTGGGGTGCAGGGTGTACCCTCTGTGTGTAGACTGTACAGTGAGATGTGAGGTGGAGAGTCAGCCTGGGGTAAGGTCCAGACGGGGATAATTGTAGAGGGAAGGTACTTCCCCTCCAGCCATGCTCATTCATCAGATGAACTGTGTGCAGCCTGGATCCCTCTAAAGACTTTCCTGGGCGGTGAGATGGACTTCCTGGGTTTTGGATTTGTGATGAAGCAAAATACATTTGTGCTATGTATAGTGTGTGAGCTCTGTGTACCCTGTGCGCGTGGATTGTAAGGCGTGCTCTGTGTACCCTGTGCGCGTGGACTGTAAGGCGTGCTCTGTGTACCCTGTGCGCGTGGACTGTAAGGCGTGCTCTGTGTACCCTGTGCGCGTGGACTGTAAGGCGTGCTCTGTGTACCCTGTGCGCGTGGACTGTAAGGCGTGCTCTGTGTACCCTGTGCGCGTGGACTGTAAGGCGTGCTCTGTGTACCCTGTGCACGTGGACTGTAAGGCGTGCTCTGTGTACCCTGTGCGCGTGGACTGGAAGGTGGGCTCTGTGTACCCTGTGCGCGTGGACTGTAAGGCGCGCTCTGCGTACCCTGTGACCGTGGACTGTAAGGCGCGCTCTGTGACCGTGGACTGTAAGGCGTGCTGTGTGTACCCTGTGCGCGTGGACTGTAAGGCGTGCTCTGTGCGTGTGGACTGTAAGGCGTGCTCTGTGTACCCTGTGCGCGTGGACTGTAAGGCGTGCTCTGTGCGCGTGGACTGTAAGGCGTGCTCTGTGTACCCTGTGCGCGTGGACTGTAAGGCGGGCTCTGTGTACCCTGTGCGCATGGACTGTAAGGCGTGCTGTGTACCCTGTGCGCGTGGACTGTAAGGCGTGCTCTGTGTACCCTGTGCGCGTGGACTGTAAGGCGTGCTCTGTGTACCCTGTGACCGTGGACTGTAAGGCGTGCTGTGTGTACCCTGTGCACGTGGACTGTAAGGCGTGCTCTGTGCGCGTGGACTGTAAGGCGTGCTCTGTGTACCCTGTGCGCGTGGACTGTAAGGCGGGCTCTGTGTACCCTGTGCGCATGGACTGTAAGGCGTGCTCTGTGTACCCTGTGACCGTGGACTGTAAGGCGTGCTGTGTGTACCCTGTGCGCATGGACTGTAGGGTGTGCTCTGTGTACCCTGTGCGCATGGACTGTAAGGCGTGCTCTGTGTACCCTGTGCGCGTGGACTGTAAGGCGTGCTCTGTGTACCCTGTGCGCGTGGACTGTAAGGCGTGCTCTGTGTACCCTGTGTGTGGACTGGTAGGCGTGCTCTGCATGTGAAGTGTTTGTGGCATGTACAGTGCCTGTATAAGGTGTGTGTGATAGATATTATATATACACGAACGGCTCAAAAAAATGAAAGGCAGACTTTGCAATCAGAGTATAACATCAAGTTGATGACACTCCTGGGATATGGATCTGGTCCGGTAAGTCGCAGAGGGGGTTGGTAATCAGTTTCAGCTGCTTTGGTGGTAATGAAATTAACAACAAGTGCACTAGATGGGCAACAATGAGATGACCCCCAAAACAGAAATGGTTTTACAGGTGGAGACTAGAGATGAGCGAATCGAACTAGGCGAACCGGAATTCGAGTCGAATTTCAGGAAATATTCGATTCGTGTCGAAACCGAAATTTTGCCTACTTCGGGTGCGCGAATCGAACATTTCCCGATCAGCCGGCAAAAGTGTCCCTGCAGTGAGCTCCGCTATTTCTGACAGTTCTCTGACAGAAGGAACACATGTTTAGCGGTTGAAACATTGTATCTATTAGTTTACATTTAGGATACAGATGTTTCAACCACTGTACATGTGAAGAAGTTGTGAGAGAACTGTCAGAAATAGAGGAACTCTGCACATACACTTTTTGCCGGCTTGGAATTATTCTTCTTTTCATCCTACTTCTTCTTCTTCTTCATCCTCAGAAGAAGAGGATGAGGATGAGGATGAAGAAGAAGAAGAAGAAGAAGAAGAAGAAGTAGGATGAAAAGAAGAATAATTCCAAGCCGGCAAAAAGTGTATGTGCAGAGTTCCTCTATTTCTGACAGTTCTCTCACAGCTTCTTCACATGTACAGCGGTTGAAACATCTGTATCCTAAATGGAAACTAATAGATACAATTTGTATCTATTAGTTTCCATTTAGGATACAGATATTTCAACCGCTGTACATGTGAAGAAGCTGTGAGAGAACTGTCAGAAATAGAGGAACTCTGCACATACACTTTTTGCCGGCTTGGAATTATTCTTCTTTTCATTCTTCTTCTTCTTCCTCATCCTCATCCTCATCCTCATCCTCTTCTTCTGAGGATGAGGATGAAGAAGAAGAAGAAGAAGAAGTAGGATGAAAAGAAGAATAATTCCAAGCCGGCAAAAAGTGTATGTGCAGAGTTCCTCTATTCTGCAGATACACTTAGAGGAGCTCTGCAGATACACTTAGAGGAGCTCTGCACATACACTTTTTGCCGGCTTGGAATTAATCTTATTTTCATCCTACTTCTTCTTCTTCTTCTTCTTCTTCTTCATCCTCATCCTCAGAAGAAGAAGAGGATGAGGATGAGGATGAAGAAGAAGAAGAAGAAGTAGGATGAAAATAAGAATAATTCCAAACCGGAAAAAAGTGTATGTGCAGAGCTCCTCTAAGTGTATCTGCAGAGCTCCTCTAAGTGTATCTGCAGAATAGAGGAACTCTGCACATACACTTTTTGCCGGAAACCGCTGTATGGAGTGAATGTCCCAGAACTGTCAGAAATAGACTATTTATGACAGTTCTGGGACATTCACTGCATACAGCTGTTTTAACCGCTGTATGGAGGGAATGTCATGGAACTGTCAGAAATAGACTATTAATGACAGTTCTGGGACTGTCCTTCAATGCAGCGGTTGAAACATTGTATGTATTTGTTTCCATAAATGGATCCATTTATGGAAACAAATACATACAATGTTTCAACCGCTGTATGGAAGGACAGTCCCACAACTGTCATTAATAGTCTATTTCTGACAGTTCCATGACATTCCCTCCATACAGCGGTTAAAACAGCTGTATGGAGTGAATGTCCCAGATCTATCAGAAATAGACTATTTATGACAGTTCTGGGACATTCACTGCATACAGCTGTTTTAACCGCTGTATGGAGGGAATGTCATGGAACTGTCAGAAATAGACTATTAATGACAGTTCTGGGACTGTCCTTCCATGCAGCGGTTGAAACATTGTATGTATTTGTTTCCATAAATGGATCCATTTATGGAAACAAATACATACAATGTTTCAACCGCTGTATGGAAGGACAGTCCCACAACTGTCATTAATAGTCTATTTCTGACAGTTCCATGACATTCCCTCCATACAGCGGTTAAAACAGCTGTATGGAGTGAATGTCCCAGATCTATCAGAAATAGACTATTTATGACAGTTCTGGGACATTCACTCCATACAGCTGTTTTAACCGCTGTATGGAGGGAATGTCATGGAACTGTCAGAAATAGACTATTAATGACAGTTCTGGGACTGTCCTTCAATGCAGCGGTTGAAACATTGTATGTATTTGTTTCCATAAATGGATCCATTTATGGAAACAAATACATACAATGTTTCAACCGCTGCATGGAAGGACAGTCCCAGAACTGTCATTAATAGTCTATTTCTGACAGTTCCATGACATTCCCTCCATACAGCGGTTAAAACAGCTGTATGGAGTGAATGTCCCAGATCTATCAGAAATAGACTATTTATGACAGTTCTGGGACATTCACTGCATACAGCTGTTTTAACCGCTGTATGGAGGGAATGTCATGGAACTGTCAGAAATAGACTATTAATGACAGTTCTGGGACTGTCCTTCAATGCAGCGGTTGAAACATTGTATGTATTTGTTTCCATAAATGGATCCATTTATGGAAACAAATACATACAATGTTTCAACCGCTGCATGGAAGGACAGTCCCAGAACTGTCATTAATAGTCTATTTCTGACAGTTCCATGACATTCCCTCCATACAGCGGTTAAAACAGCTGTATGGAGTGAATGTCCCAGATCTATCAGAAATAGACTATTTATGACAGTTCTGGGACATTCACTGCATACAGCTGTTTTAACCGCTGTATGGAGGGAATGTCATGGAACTGTCAGAAATAGACTATTAATGACAGTTCTGGGACTGTCCTTCAATGCAGCGGTTGAAACATTGTATGTATTTGTTTCCATAAATGGATCCATTTATGGAAACAAATACATACAATGTTTCAACCGCTGCATGGAAGGACAGTCCCAGAACTGTCATTAATAGTCTATTTCTGACAGTTCCATGACATTCCCTCCATACAGCGGTTAAAACAGCTGTATGGAGTGAATGTCCCAGATCTATCAGAAATAGACTATTTATGACAGTTCTGGGACATTCACTGCATACAGCTGTTTTAACCGCTGTATGGAGGGAATGTCATGGAACTGTCAGAAATAGACTATTAATGACAGTTCTGGGACTGTCCTTCAATGCAGCGGTTGAAACATTGTATGTATTTGTTTCCATAAATGGATCCATTTATGGAAACAAATACATACAATGTTTCAACCGCTGTATGGAAGGACAGTCCCACAACTGTCATTAATAGTCTATTTCTGACAGTTCCATGACATTCCCTCCATACAGCGGTTAAAACAGCTGTATGGAGTGAATGTCCCAGATCTATCAGAAATAGACTATTTATGACAGTTCTGGGACATTCACTGCATACAGCTGTTTTAACCGCTGTATGGAGGGAATGTCATGGAACTGTCAGAAATAGACTATTAATGACAGTTCTGGGACTGTCCTTCAATGCAGCGGTTGAAACATTGTATGTATTTGTTTCCATAAATGGATCCATTTATGGAAACAAATACATACAATGTTTCAACCGCTGCATGGAAGGACAGTCCCAGAACTGTCATTAATAGTCTATTTCTGACAGTTCCATGACATTCCCTCCATACAGCGGTTAAAACAGCTGTATGGAGTGAATGTCCCAGATCTATCAGAAATAGACTATTTATGACAGTTCTGGGACATTCACTGCATACAGCTGTTTTAACCGCTGTATGGAGGGAATGTCATGGAACTGTCAGAAATAGACTATTAATGACAGTTCTGGGACTGTCCTTCAATGCAGCGGTTGAAACATTGTATGTATTTGTTTCCATAAATGGATCCATTTATGGAAACAAATACATACAATGTTTCAACCGCTGCATGGAAGGACAGTCCCAGAACTGTCATTAATAGTCTATTTCTGACAGTTCCATGACATTCCCTCCATACAGCGGTTAAAACAGCTGTATGGAGTGAATGTCCCAGATCTATCAGAAATAGACTATTTATGACAGTTCTGGGACATTCACTGCATACAGCTGTTTTAACCGCTGTATGGAGGGAATGTCATGGAACTGTCAGAAATAGACTATTAATGACAGTTCTGGGACTGTCCTTCCATGCAGCGGTTGAAACATTGTATGTATTTGTTTCCATAAATGGATCCATTTATGGAAACAAATACATACAATGTTTCAACCGCTGCATGGAAGGACAGTCCCAGAACTGTCATTAATAGTCTATTTCTGACAGTTCTATGACATTCCCTCCATACAGCGGTTGAAACCGCTGTATGGAGTGAATGTCCCAGAACTGTCAGAAATAGACAGAAACTGTCACAGAACTGTCCTTCTTCTCATCCTTCTCCTTCTTCTCATCCTTCTTCTCATCCTTCTTCTCATCCTTCTCCTTCTTCTCATCCTTCTCCTTCTTCTCATCCTTCTCCTTCTGCTCATCCTTCTTCTCATCCTTCTCCTTCTTCTCATCCTTCTCCTTCTCCTTCTTCTCATCCTTCTCCTTCTCCTTCTTCTCATCCTTCTCCTTCTTCTCATCCTTCTCCTTCTTCTCATCCTTCTCCTTCTTCTCATCCTTCTCCTTCTTCTCATCCTTCTCCTTCTCCTTCTTCTCTTCCTTCTCCTTCTTATCATCCTTCTCCTTCTTCTCATCATTCTCCTTCTTCTCATCCTTCTCCTTCTTCTCATCCTTCTTCTTCTCATCCTTTTCCTTCTTCTCATCCTTCTTCTTCTCATCCTTCTTCTTCTCATCCTTCTCCTTCTCATCCTTCTCTTTCTTCTCATCCTTCTCCTTCTCCTTCTTCTCATCCTTCTCCTTCTTCTCATCCTTCTCCTTCTCCTTCTTCTCATCCTTCTCCTTATTCTCAGCCTTCTTCTTCTCATCCTTCTCCTTCTCATCCTTCTCCTTCTCATCCTTCTCCTTCTTCTCATCCTTCTCCTTCTTCTCATCCTTCTCCTTCTCCTTCTTCTCATCCTTCTCCTTCTCCTTCTTCTCATCCTTCTCCTTCTCCTTCTTCTCATCCTTCTCCTTCTTCTCATCCTTCTCCTTCTTCTCATCCTTCTCCTTCTCCTTCTTCTCATCCTTCTCCTTCTCCTCATCCTTTTTCTTCTCATCCTTCTCCTTCTCCTTCTTCTCATCCTTCTCCTTCTTCTCATCCTTCTCCTTCTTCTCATCCTTCTCCTTCTTCTCATCCTTCTCCTTCTTCTCCTTCTTCTCATCATTCTCCTTCTTCTCATCCTTCTCCTTCTTCTCATCCTTCTCATCCTTCTTCTCATCCTTCTTCTTCTCATCCTTCTCCTTCTCCTTCTTCTCATCCTTCTCCTTCTTCTCATCCTTCTCCTTCTTCTCATCCTTCTCCTTCTCATCCTTCTCCTTCTCCTTCTTCTCTTCCTTCTCCTTCTTCTCATCCTTCTCCTTCTTCTCATCCTTCTTCTTCTCATCCTTCTCCTCCTTCTTCTCATCCTTCTTCTCATCCTTCTTCTTCTCATCCTTCTCCTTCTTCTCATCCTTCTCCTTCTCCTTCTTCTCATCCTTCTCCTTCTTCTCATCCTTCTCCTTCTTCTCATCCTTCTCCTTCTTCTCATCCTTCTCCTTCTTCTCATCCTTCTCCTTCTCCTTCTTCTCTTCCTTCTCCTTCTTATCATCCTTCTCCTTCTTCTCATCATTCTCCTTCTTCTCATCCTTCTCCTTCTTCTCATCCTTCTTCTTCTCATCCTTTTCCTTCTTCTCATCCTTCTTCTTCTCATCCTTCTTCTTCTCATCCTTCTCCTTCTCATCCTTCTCTTTCTTCTCATCCTTCTCCTTCTCCTTCTTCTCATCCTTCTCCTTCTTCTCATCCTTCTCCTTCTCCTTCTTCTCATCCTTCTCCTTATTCTCAGCCTTCTTCTTCTCATCCTTCTCCTTCTCATCCTTCTCCTTCTCATCCTTCTCCTTCTTCTCATCCTTCTCCTTCTTCTCATCCTTCTCCTTCTCCTTCTTCTCATCCTTCTCCTTCTCCTTCTTCTCATCCTTCTCCTTCTCCTTCTTCTCATCCTTCTCCTTCTTCTCATCCTTCTCCTTCTTCTCATCCTTCTCCTTCTCCTTCTTCTCATCCTTCTCCTTCTCCTCATCCTTTTTCTTCTCATCCTTCTCCTTCTCCTTCTTCTCATCCTTCTCCTTCTTCTCATCCTTCTCCTTCTTCTCATCCTTCTCCTTCTTCTCATCCTTCTCCTTCTTCTCATCCTTCTCCTTCTCCTTCTTCTCTTCCTTCTCCTTCTTATCATCCTTCTCCTTCTTCTCATCATTCTCCTTCTTCTCATCCTTCTCCTTCTTCTCATCCTTCTTCTTCTCATCCTTTTCCTTCTTCTCATCCTTCTTCTTCTCATCCTTCTTCTTCTCATCCTTCTCCTTCTCATCCTTCTCTTTCTTCTCATCCTTCTCCTTCTCCTTCTTCTCATCCTTCTCCTTCTTCTCATCCTTCTCCTTCTTCTCATCCTTCTCCTTATTCTCAGCCTTCTTCTTCTCATCCTTCTCCTTCTCATCCTTCTCCTTCTCATCCTTCTCCTTCTCATCCTTCTCCTTCTTCTCATCCTTCTCCTTCTTCTCATCCTTCTCCTTCTCCTTCTTCTCATCCTTCTCCTTCTCCTTCTTCTCATCCTTCTCCTTCTCCTTCTTCTCATCCTTCTCCTTCTTCTCATCCTTCTCCTTCTTCTCATCCTTCTCCTTCTCCTTCTTCTCATCCTTCTCCTTCTCCTCATCCTTTTTCTTCTCATCCTTCTCCTTCTCCTTCTTCTCATCCTTCTCCTTCTTCTCATCCTTCTCCTTCTTCTCATCCTTCTCCTTCTTCTCCTTCTTCTCATCATTCTCCTTCTTCTCATCCTTCTCCTTCTTCTCATCCTTCTCATCCTTCTTCTCATCCTTCTTCTTCTCATCCTTCTCCTTCTCCTTCTTCTCATCCTTCTCCTTCTTCTCATCCTTCTCCTTCTTCTCATCCTTCTCCTTCTCATCCTTCTCCTTCTCCTTCTTCTCTTCCTTCTCCTTCTTCTCATCCTTCTCCTTCTTCTCATCCTTCTTCTTCTCATCCTTCTCCTCCTTCTTCTCATCCTTCTTCTCATCCTTCTTCTTCTCATCCTTCTCCTTCTTCTCATCCTTCTCCTTCTCCTTCTTCTCATCCTTCTCCTTCTTCTCATCCTTCTCCTTCTTCTCATCCTTCTCCTTCTTCTCATCCTTCTCCTTCTTCTCATCCTTCTCCTTCTCCTTCTTCTCTTCCTTCTCCTTCTTATCATCCTTCTCCTTCTTCTCATCATTCTCCTTCTTCTCATCCTTCTCCTTCTTCTCATCCTTCTTCTTCTCATCCTTTTCCTTCTTCTCATCCTTCTTCTTCTCATCCTTCTTCTTCTCATCCTTCTCCTTCTCATCCTTCTCTTTCTTCTCATCCTTCTCCTTCTCCTTCTTCTCATCCTTCTCCTTCTTCTCATCCTTCTCCTTCTCCTTCTTCTCATCCTTCTCCTTATTCTCAGCCTTCTTCTTCTCATCCTTCTCCTTCTCATCCTTCTCCTTCTCATCCTTCTCCTTCTTCTCATCCTTCTCCTTCTTCTCATCCTTCTCCTTCTTCTCATCCTTCTCCTTCTCCTTCTTCTCATCCTTCTCCTTCTCCTTCTTCTCATCCTTCTCCTTCTCCTTCTTCTCATCCTTCTCCTTCTTCTCATCCTTCTCCTTCTTCTCACCCTTCTCCTTCTCCTTCTTCTCATCCTTCTCCTTCTCCTTCTTCTCATCCTTCTCCTTCTCCTTCTCCTTCCTCATCTCCAAGGGCATTTAAATTAAAGGTACAGTGTTCTGCACTAATTTAAAGGCTCTCTGAAGCCTAGAAACCCTTTAAATAAGTCATCTTCGTAGCGGAGAAATTCGCATCGAATCGAATTTCACACTGGAATTCGCCGAATCAGCCGAATCGAATTTTTCATTTCTTCGCTCATCTCTAGTGGAGACCACTGACATTTTTTCCCTCCTCATCTTTTCTGACTGTTTTTCACTCGTTTTGCATTTGGCTCGGGTCAGTGTCACTACTGGTAACATGAGGCCATACCTGGACCCTACAGAGGTTGCACAGGCAGTCCATCTCCTCCAGGATGGCACATCAATACCTGCCATTACCAGAAGGTTTGCTGTGTCTCCCAGCACAGTCTCCAGAGCACGGAGGAGATTCCAGGAGACCAGAGCATGGAGGAGATTCCAGGAGACCAGAGCATGGAGGAGATTCCAGGAGACCAGAGCATGGAGGAGATTCCAGGAGACAAGAGCACGGAGGAGATTCCGGGAGACGAGAGCACAGAGGAGATTCCAGGAGACGAGAGCACGGAGGAGATTCCAGGAGACAAGAGCACGGAGGAGATTCCAGGAGACAGGCAGTTCCTCTAGGAGGGCTGGACAGGGCCGTAGAAGGTCCTTAACCAATCAGCAGGACCGGTATCTGCTCCTTTGTGCAAGGAGGAACAGGATGAGCCCTGTCAGAGCCCTACAAAATGACCTCCAGCAGGCCACTGGTGTGAATGTCTCTGACCAAACAATCAGAAACAGACTTCATGAGGGTGGCCTGAGGGCCCGACATCCTCTAGTGGGCCCTGTGCTCACTGCCCGGCACCATAGAGCTGGAATGGCATTGGCCATTGAACCCCAGAATTGGCAGGTCCACCACTGGCACCCTGTGCTTTTCACAGATGAGAGCAGGCTCACCCTGAGCACATGTGACAGACGTGAAAGGGTCTGGAGAAGCCGTGGAGAACATTCTGCTGCCTGTAAGATGGTTCAGCATGACCGTTGTGGTGGTGGGTCAGTGATGGTCTGGGGAGGCATCTCCATGGAGGGGGACACAGACCTCTACAGGATAGACAATGGCCCCCTGACTGTCATTAGGTATGGGGATGAAATCCTTGGACCCATTGTCAGACCCTACGCTGGTCTAGTGTGTCCTGGGTTCCTCCTGGTGCAGTGTGTCCTGGGTTCCTCCTGGTGCAGTGTGTCCTGGGTTCCTCCTGGTGCGGTGTGTCCTGGGTTCCTCCTGGTGCGGTGGGACCCGGGTTCCTCCTGGTGCAGGGAGTCCTGGGTTCCTCCTTGTGCAGGACAATGCCCGGCCTCATGCGGGGAGAGTATGCAGGCAGTTCCTAGAGGATGAAGGAATTGATACCACTGAATGGCCCCCACGTTCCCCTGACCTAAATCCAATAGAACCCCTCTGGATGTCATGTTTCGGTCCATCCAACGCCTCCAGGTTGCACCTCAGACTGTCCAGATCTGGGAGGAAATCCCCCAGGACACCATCCGTGGTCTCATTAGGACCCTCCCCCGACGTTGTCAGGCATGCATACAATCACGTGGGGGCCACACAGACTACTGAGGACCATTCTGAGTTGCTGCAATGACATTTCACCAACATGGACTCGCCTGCTGCATCATTTCTTCACTTTGATTTTCGGGGTGTCTGTGAATTCAGTCCTCTGTAGGTCGATCATTTCCATCCAACGATGGGGCGTCCTTACGTTCCTCACCCATCCCCCGTCCATGTCAGTATAGAGATCCAACAGGAGATTCCTCCCCATCAGGGGTGGACTGACAACTCATGGGGCCCCCGGCCAATAGGGGATCATGGGGCCCCTGTGTCCTTGCCCAAACTCAAAAAAGTCTATGAAAAAGGTACCAGGGGCATCTCATGGGGCTGCCTACTGACCCCGGGCCCTCGGGCAGTGCCCGTGTTTCCAAATGGTCAGTCCGTCCCTGCTCCCCATTGAGATCTGATGGGTTTTCAGTCTTCCTCTCTTTTTTTTTTTTTTTTTCAGCAATGTATTTTCTGAGCCACTGACTTAGAATGAGTATGTAAATCAAAAACGAATTCTCCTGCGCTCTAGGACCCAGACGGGTGACGAATGGATGGAACCAGACCTGGAAAAATTGACCACCAATGCATGTAGGGTTGTGCGGCTCCAAACAAGGCTGGGGAAGCCCGACCAATACTGCAGAACGAAATGAAAACGAGAAGCGCACCAACCTTGCGCATTACCTCAGTAACCAAAATGTATTCATTATAAAAATATACTCACAAACAGCGAATAAAATCAGGCATGTAAGTCCTCAAAGGGACCTGAAGACAGCGCGAATTCCATCAAGGGGATGGATATTCAGTACAGCTGACGCGTTTCAAAGGGAGTCCCTTCTTCATCATGGCTCTAATGCGCAAGGTTGGTGCGCTTCTGGTTTTCATTTCGTTCTTAGAAGGAGTGTGCACATCATGAATTCATTCCTTCATTACTTTCTGCATGCTTGTCTCAGGTCAGAGATTCCGAGTTCTAACCCTGGAAACAGCTGCAGTATTTGTGTTTATTGTTAGAAAGAAAGTCAACAAGATCCGGATATTTCTCCACCACTTTGAGAGTTTTTAAATTGATATCCAGCAGGAGATTCTTTTCCCCATTGAGATGTGATGGCTTTTCAGTCTTCCTTTCTTTTTTCTCTTTTAGTACTGTGAGTGTGTGTATGTACATGTGTGTGTATGTATGTGTACATGTATGTGTATGTGTGTGTGTACATGTGTGTGTGTGTGTGTGTGTGTGTGTGTGTGTGTATGTGTGTGTGTGTGTATGTATATATGTGTGTGTGTGTATATGTGTGTGTGTGTATATGTGTATGTGTGTGTGTATGTATATGTGTGTGTGTGTGTGTATGTATATGTGTGTGTGTATGTATATGTGTGTGTATGTATATGTGTGTGTGTGTGTGTGTGTGTATATGTGTGTGTATGTATGTGTGTGTGTGTGTGTATGTATATGTGTGTGTGTGTGTGTATGTATATGTGTGTGTGTGTATGTATATGTGTGTGTGTGTGTGTGTTGTATGTATATGTGTGTGTATGTATATGTGTGTGTGTATGTATATGTGTGTGTGTGTGTGTGTATGTATATGTGTGTGTGTGTGTGTGTGTGTATGTATATGTGTGTGTGTGTGTGTGTGTGTGTGTGTATGTATATGTGTGTGTGTATGTATATGTTAGGTGTGTGTGTGTATGTGTGTGTGTGTGTGTGTATGTATGTATATATGTGTGTGTGTGTGTGTGTGTGTGTGTATGTGTGTGTGTGTGTGTATGTGTGGTGTATGTATATGTGTGTGTGTGGTGTGGTGTAGGTATAATAACTGTTTGTTGTATGTGACATGTGTATGTGTGTACTGTGTAGTCATATAGTATATAGTACAGACACATACATAGTCACACACACACTTATAGTATGTGTATACATACTATATGTCACTGCTCAGTGTATAGTATAGTGTATATATATATGTGTATTAGTGACATGTCTGGATATAGGGTACTATGTGTGTGTATGCTACTCATATAAGTACATACTATACGATATACCCCATATTTATGTGTATATATATGTGTGTCATGTATCAGTACTGTATAGTACTATACACTCATATATATGATATACTGTGATACATAGATATATATTAGTAGTGTATGAGACATAGAACACACAGACATGTGTGATATGACATGTACATATACATGAGTATAGTATATATAATATCGTGTTCAACAGCTTCAGAGAAGTTACCTGCCCCGCGATTGGCCGCTGGCAGCTCTGACACAGTCCTTTGCTCAGAGTTTCGATCCCTTGTTGTTTCAAGCCCAGATTGAAGCTTTACCATCATGGAGTCCAAGTCACTTCTGGGGCCACATTTAGTACTGGCTGTTTCTTCTGATTGGCCAGCAGGAGGTGCTGCCACATGGCTTTCTTCTGCTCCATTGGCTGGTAACACTCCGGCTCCGGGGTTATCGATTGGCTGGGGAATTTCAGATTCCCCCGGAGTGGATAATGGTTCCTGAGCTGCCTGCAATGAGGGTAAAGATAATCACCATCATGGTCTATGGCCACAAGATGGAAACAAAGCGGACTTCAACAGGAAGAGCCAACCTACTGCCATTGGGGTGGTGGTGGTGGAGGGAGGGTGGAGGAGATGTGGTGGAGGGATGATGGAGGTGATGGAGGGATGATGGTGGAGGAGGGATCTGAGATTGGGGGACATTTTATCTCTCTATAAATCCAACAATTCAGGCCTTCCTATTGGTTGTCCTGGGCTGACAGATTAATAAGCCTTTCTGCTGTAATGATGGGGGAGGGGGATGGTGTGAGTGGAAGGGGGGTGGGATGTATTGGTTTATATTGTTTTTTATTCCTTGATCTCACAATTTAAAGATGAGGTGATGAGATTCTCGTATATTAGGGGGAAAAAAATTCACATTTTCTGAAGATATGAAATAAAGGTAACATTAACCCAAACCCTACTGGCCTTAAATCGCTCAGACTATCATTTTGGTACCAATTAATTTCATATGGAGATCCGTATATTCCTCTCACCTCCTGTGTCACCCATAGAACCTCTATACATGATATAGCCGTGTGTATGTAGCAGAGTGCCCCTTTATTCATTTCCTCAGCTGGTTTGGACTCCTCCAACTCCAATCCACACAATCCCCTTGGCTCTCATCATCCCCCTGGACACACACAGGAGATGTAATTCCAGCTCCTCCCACCCCCTGGTGCTCAGAAGGACCCCGCTTGATGGGGCAGCAGTGTCTGGGCAGGTTAGCTATCCCCACATGCTGGGCCTTTCATCACTGGATCCAGCAGTGAATTCAGGAGGACGTAGCTTCCCTGTAAGTCCCCATCGCAGTGGACTGAATGACTCCAAGGACCCCTTCAACCACCTGAACCTCCAGACTAAACACCCCTCCAGCCTTCCCTTTGTGGAACCAGCCTGGCAACCCTTCTACCCTACTGTATCCCCTGGGGAGGCTACCACCCTACTGTATGCCCTGGGGAGGCTACCACCCTACTGTATCCCCAGGGGAGGCTACCACCCTATTGTGTGCCCTGGGGAGGCTACCACCCTATTGTATGCCCTGGGGAGGCTACACCCTATTGTGTGCCCTGGGGAGGCTACCACCCTATTGTATGCCCTGGGGAGGCTACCACCCTATTGTATGCCCTGGGGAGGCTACCACCCTATTGTATGCCCTGGGGAGGCTACCACCCTATTGTATGCCCGGGGGAGGCTACCACTCTATTGTGTGCCCTGGGGAGGCTACCGCCCTATTGTGTGCCCTGGGGAGGCTACCACCCTATTGTGTGCCCTGGGGAGGCTACCACCCTATTGTGTGCCCTGGGGAGGCTACCACCCTATTGTATGCCCTGGGGAGGATACCACCCTATTGTATGCCCTGGGGAGGCTACCACCCTATTGTATCCCCTGGGGAGGCTACCACCCTATTGTATCCCCCTGGGGAGGCTACCACCCTATTGTATCCCCTGGGGAGGCTACCACCCTACTGTATGCCCTGGGGAGGCTACCACCCTACTGTATGCCCTGGGGAGCTTACCACCCTATTGTATGCCCTGGGGAGGCTACCACCCTATTGTATGCCCTGTGGAGGCTACCACCCTATTGTATGCCCTGGGGAGGCTACCACCCTATTGTGTGCCCTGGGGAGGCTACCACCCTATTGTATGCCCTGGGGAGCCTACCACCCTATTGTATGCCCTGGGGAGGCTACCACCCTATTGTATGCCCTGGGGAGGCTACCACCCTATTGTATGCCCTGGGGAGGCTACCACCCTATTGTATCCCCTGGGGAGGCTACCACCCTATTGTATCCCCTGGGGAGGCTACCACCCTACTGTGTGCCCTGGGGAGGCTACCACCCTATTGTGTGCCCAGGGGAGGCTACCACCCTACTGTGTGCCCTGGGGAGGCTACCACCCTATTGTGTGCCCTGCGGAGGCTACCACTCTATTGTGTGCCTGGGGAGGCTACCACCCTATTGTGTGCCCTGGGGAGGCTACCACCCTATTGTGTGCCCTGGGGAGGCTACCACCCTATTGTGTGCCCCTGGGGAGGGCTACCACCCTATTGTGTGCCCTGGGGAGGCTACCACCCTATTGTGTGCCCTGGGGAGGCTACATCCCCCAACATTTGTACCCTGTAGTACACCCTGCAGGGCATATGATGCTTCCTGTACAGGATACCAGAGGTGGGTTCTGGACAGGAAATACCTTTGTCCATTATTTCAGTAATGGTCCCTTTTAAGGGGGATGACTTTGAATGCAATTGTGAGCATTGAGGGGTTCTCACCCGTGTAGGCTGAGGGGTTCCGGGGTAGTCTGGTTGGAGAAGAGAGGACTGACTCAATGCTCTCAGGATTGGCAAGTCATTATTAGGGACGGGGAATTCCGAGACTTTGGCAGACTTTGGGCTGGAGAAATCCTCAAAACCCTCATACAGGGACTGTGGTCCTGAAGGGGATAACCCACCTGCAGGAGAGGTCTAAAAGGAGCAGGAAGCCATCAGCCGGAGTCGGTGAAGGGGAGTGTGTGGCAGGAGCCGCACACAGGTCCGGCGGCCATTTTGGAGAGTGGCTGAATTAGCCACAGGAGATTTTTCATGCACTTTATCAATTTACATTTTAATTACTTTGGAAACTTTTACAAATAGTTTTTATGAACTTTGTGGATGATAATCCTTTAATAAATGAATGCTTAAAAAGTACTACACTATACGGCTCTTTCATATATTACCGGCTCTGAGCCAACTGCTCTCCGAGACCCCCACAGGAAGCATGGCTGGCATGTGAAGCTGGTGTCCGGATGAGGGACCTATGCTCCTGGCTGGCTGTTCCATTTAAAGGGGTTCTATGTGCATCTGGTGAGTGCGCATTTTATATATTGCTGCCACATCACAAGGATTATCATTATGAGAATTACCTATGAAGTTGGATTTTAACCACTTGTTATTGCTGACCTACCTGAGTCACGCCTGCCTTGTTATTGCTGACCTACCTGAGTCACGCCTGCCTTGTTATTGCTGACCTACCTGAGTCAGGCCTGCCTTGTTATTGCTGACCTACCTGAGTCAGGCCTGCCTTGTTATTGCTGACCTACCTGAGTCAGGCCTGCCTTGTTATTGCTGACCTACCTGAGTCACGCCTGCCTTGTTATTGCTGACCTACCTGAGTCACGCCTGCCTTGTTATTGCTGACCTACCTGAGTCAGGCCTGCCTTGTTATTGCTGACCTACCTGAGGGCCTGCCTTGTTATTGCTGACCTACCTGAGTCAGGCCTGCCTTGTTATTGCTGACCTACCTGAGTCAGGCCTGCCTTGTTATTGCTGACCTACCTGAGTCAGGCCTGCCTTGTTATTGCTGACCTACCTGAGTCAGGCCTGCCTTGTTATTGCTGACCTACCTGAGTCACGCCTGTCCACACATCTCCTCTCATTAGGACCAGCTATATTATTCCTCATTTGTGCGCCTCAATTAGCGCCGTACGGCTTTGGTGGATTTATTGCAGAGAATGTTTACATGTCAGATTATAGCACTGCACCTTCATATACATGAATATACCCCCCCCCCAACACTCTTACCATGTAGTATACCCTGTAGAGCATATACCCCCCCCCCCCCCCAACACTCTTACCATGTAGTATACCCTGTAGAGAATATACCCCCCCCCAACACTCTTACCATGTAGTATACCCTGTAGAGCATATACCCCCCCCCCCAACACTCTTACTATGTAGTATACCCTGTAGAGAATATACCCCCCCCCAACACTCTTACCATGTAGTATACCCTGTAGAGCATATACCCCCCCCCCCCCCAACACTCTTACCATGTAGTATACCCTGTAGAGAATATACCCCCCCCCCAACACTCTTACCATGTAGTATACCCTGTAGAGCATATACCCCCCCCCCCAACACTCTTACCATGTAGTATACCCTGTAGAGCATATACCCCCCCCCCCAGCACTCTTACCATGTAGTATACCCTGTAGAGCATATACCCCCCCCCCAACACTCTTACTATGTAGTATACCCTGTAGAGCATATCCCCCCCCCCAACACTCTTACCATGTAGTATACCCTGTAGAGCATATATACCCCCCCCCCCAAACTCTTACCATGTAGTATACCCTGTAGAGCATATACCCCCCCCCAACACTCTTACCATGTAGTATACCCTGTAGAGAATATACCCCCCCCCCCCCAACACTCTTACCATGTAGTATACCCTGTAGAGAATATACCCCCCCCCAGCACTCTTACCATGTAGTATACCCTGTAGAGCATATACCCCCCCCCCCAGCACTCTTACCATGTAGTATACCCTGTAGAGCATATACCCCCCCCCCCCAACACTCTTACCATGTAGTATACCCTGTAGAGCATATCCCTCCCCCCCCAACACTCTTACCATGTAGTATACCCTGTAGAGCAAATACCCCCCCCCCCAACACTCTTACCATGTAGTATACCCTGTAGAGCAAATACCCCCCCCCCCCCCAACACTCTTACCATGTAGTATACCCTGTAGAGCATATACCCCCCCCAACACTCTTACCATGTAGTATACCCTGTAGAGCATATACCCCCCCCCCCCAACACTCTTACCATGTACTATACCCTGTAGAGCATATACCCCCCCCAACACTCTTACCATGAAGTATACCCTGTAGAGCATATACCCCCCCCCCCCCAACACTCTTACCATGTAGTATACCCTGTAGAGCATATACCCCCCCCCCCCCCAACACTCTTACCATGTAGTATACCCTGTAGAGCATATCCCCCCCCCCCCAACACTCTTACCATGTAGTATACACTGTAGAGCATATACCCCCCCCAACACTCTTACCATGTAGTATACCCTGTAGAGCATATACCCCCCCCCCCCAACACTCTTACCATGTAGTATACACTGTAGAGCATATACCCCCCCCCAACACTTTTACCATGTAGTATACCCTGTAGAGCATATACCCCCCCCCCCAACACTCTTACCATGTAGTATACCCTGTAGAGCATATACCCCCCCCCCCCCAACACTCTTACCATGTAGTATACCCTGTAGAGCATATACCCCCCCCCCCCAACACTCTTACCATGTAGTATACACTGTAGAGCATATACCCCCCCCAACACTCTTACCATGTAGTATACCCTGTAGAGCATATACCCCCCCCCCCCAACACTCTTACCATGTAGTATACCCTGTAGAGCATATACCCCCCCCCCAACACTTTTACCATGTAGTATACCCTGTAGAGCATATACCCCCCCCCCCCAACACTCTTACCATGTAGTATACCCTGTAGAGCATATACCCCCCCCCCCAACACTCTTACCATGTAGCACATACAACCATCAGCAATGACACGGTGCATGTAACCGTGTATTGTGCACATCCCCCAGCAGTGACACTCTGTAAGACTTGGATCCTGGCACTACCACCCCCCAAATATGTTCTGTAGTATGTACATGCCGCCCCAGAAATGACACCCATGTGGCATGGCCACCCCAAGCACTGCAAACCTCTTACATACCATATAGTACATCCCCCCCCATCCCCCAACCCTTGTACCTGTAACACGCTCATCCTTGGCACCTTGTAGTAACCCCCATAGATGGACCCCCCTCAGCCCTGACACCCGGAAGTATGGCCGCCATCATGTATATTCCCAGCCTTTATGCCGTGTAACATGTACAATCACCCTGAACCCAGAAAACTGTCTACAACAAAATATGGAAAATATAAAGTTCTTTCTGACCGTATTCTGCTTGTGGAAGTCTGAGAGGGAGGCCATTAGTCTGTCCAGCTCCAGCGTGGCGGAGGAGGCCGATAATACCCTGCAAGACAGAAAGGTGCAATTATTCCACCCAATCCTGTGTGTCACATGTCAACTGTCCCCGCAACATATACATGGACAATCCCGGGACACGGCACATGTCAACTGTCCCCGCAACATATACATGGACAATCCCGGGACACGGCACACGTGGACTGTCCCCACAACATATACATGGACAATCCCGGGACACGGCACATGTCAACTGTCCCCACAACATATACATGGACAATCCCGGGACACGGCACATGTCAACTGTCCCCGCAACATATACATAGACAATCCCGGGACACGGCACACGTGGACTGTCCCTGCAACATATACATGGACAATTCCGGGACACGGCACACGTGGACTGTCCCCACAACATATACATGGACAATCCTGGGACACGGCACATGTCAACTGTCCCCGCAACATATACATGGACAATCCCGGGACACGGCACATGTCAACTGTCCCCGCAACATATACATGGACAATCCCGTGACCTGTCATATGTGAACTGTCTCCCATAACATATCATACATGGAGAATCCCGTGACACGTCTTATGTGAACTGTCCCCATAACATATCATACATGGAGAATACCGTGGCACGTCATATGTGAACTGTCTCCCATAACATATCATACATGGACAATCCCGGGACACGTCACATGTGAACTGTCTCCCCAACATATACATGGACAATCCCGTAACACGTCATATGTGAACTGTCCCTACAACATATACATGAACAATCCCGTGACACGTCATATGTGAATTGTCCCCGCAACATAAACATGGACAATCCTGTGACCTGACATATGTGAACTGTCCCTGCAACATATACATGGACAATCCTGTGACCTGACATATGTGAACTGTCCCTGCAACATATACATGGACAATCCCATGACCTGTCATATGTGAACTGTCTCCCATAACATATCATACATGGACAATCCTGTGACACGTCATATGTTGACATTCATGTTACCATGTAGCGGAGGGCCCATGTACTCACCACGCTCAGATGCAGGTCCAATGAACTGCTTTTCATACACCTCAATCCAAGGAAGATGCACTTCTCTGCTTTCCTCCCTCACCGGGAGAGGTCACACCGGATGAGACATGTGATCTGCAGCCAGGTGAGAGGCCCTCCATGGAATCGGCGTGTGAGCAGCCAGGTCAGAAGATGGTAGCATGCAGCTTCTCCAGGAGGCCAAGCAACTGTGGGAAACCCCTCCCTGATGCTGAGCCTAGGTTCACACGTATGCTTTGCAGGAATCCCCATGATCTGCATTGAAATCGCACTGCCCTTCAGATCCGCTGCGGTGTCAGGTAACACATCATATGCAGATCATAAATGTAGTGCGGTGTGAGCAACATATTACCCCGGATCACATGGTACCAAACGACCATGTGATCCCGTTTCAGCGCGGCTCCAAAAAAAGGCGCATGCAGATCTTTGGTATCCCTCCAGCTGTTTGCCTTTGTTACCGGAGCTACCTTGGACTTTATTAGAGGGACACTCCTCCGGAGAATCAGTGGCCGTTCGTGTTGTCAACTGCTTTCCAGGACTAATGATTCCCAGCTAGACTCTGCTGTTATATACAGTCTGCCAGGGACAACTTCCCTGATTGGTCCGCTGTCTTCTGTCCTGCCGTGTATGCGTGTTCTGTGCCACCCCGACCCTGCTTTGTGTTACCGATTCCAAGTTACTGTCCTCTGTCTGATGAGCTCCACGAGACGAGATCTCCAATTCCTGCTTCATCCAATTGTATTGTCCTCCTTATATTGGAAGGTGTTGGTGCCATATAAATCCTGTATCATATCATTACCCCACACTGGGATTCCTCCTGTGACCCATTGTGTTACGCTGGGATTCCTCCTGCGACCCATTGTGTTACACTGGGATTCCTCCTGCGACCCATTGTGTTACACTGGGATTCCTCCTGCGACTCATTCTGTTACACTGGGATTCCTCCGGCGACCCCATTGTGTTACACTGGGATTCCTCCTGCGACCCATTGTGTTACACTGGGATTCCTCCTGCGACCCATTCTGTTACACTGGGATTCCTCCGGCGACCCCATTGTGTTACACTGGGATTCCTCCTGCGACCCATTGTGTTACACTGGGATTCCTCCTGCGACCCATTGTGTTACACTGGGATTCCTCCTGCGACCCATTGTGTTACACTGGGATTCCTCCTGCGACCCATTGTGTTACACTGGGATTCCTCCTGCGACCCATTGTGTTACACTGGGATTCCTCCTGCGACCCATTGTGTTACACTGGGATTCCTCCTGCGACCCATTGTGTTACACTGGGATTCCTCCGGCGACCCATTGTGTTACACTGGGATTCCTCCTGCGACCCCATTGTGTTACACTGGGATTCCTCCTGTGACCCATTGTGTTATACTGGGATTCCTCCTGCGACCTATTGTGTTACACTGGGATTCCTCCGGCGACCCATTGTGTTACACTGGGATTCCTCCTGCGACCCATTGTGTTACACTGGGATTCCTCCTGCGACCCCATTGTGTTACACTGGGATTCCTCCTGCGACCCATTGTGTTACACTGGGATTCCTCCTGCAACCCATTGTGTTACACTGGGATTCCTCCTGCGACCCATTGTGTTACACTGGGATTCCTCCTGTGACCCATTGTGTTACACTGGGATTCCTCCTGCGACCCATTGTGTTACACTGGGATTCCTCCTGCGACCCATTGTGTTACACTGGGATTCCTCCTGCTACCCATTGTGTTACACTGGGATTCCTCCTGCGACCCATTGTGTTACGCTGGGATTCCTCCGGCGACCCATTGTGTTACGCTGGGATTCCTCCTGCGACCTATTGTGTTACGCTGGGATTCCTCCTGCGACCCCATTGTGTTACACTGGGATTCCTCCTGCGACCCCATTGTGTTACACTGGGATTCCTCCTGCGACCCATTGTGTTACGCTGGGATTCCTCCGGCGACCCATTGTGTTACGCTGGGATTCCTCCTGCGACCTATTGTGTTACGCTGGGATTCCTCCTGCGACCCCATTGTGTTACACTGGGATTCCTCCTGCGACCCCATTGTGTTACACTGGGATTCCTCCTGCGACCCATTGTGTTACACCAAGACTGACCATGAGACAGTAATGATGGGAGTGGTAGGCAGCAGTGCCCAGCAGTACTACTTCTTAGAGAAGCAGGCAACTTACTGCCTCTGCAAGGGACGGCTCAGCTATAGACAGAGTTATATATGATGAAGCACAGACAAGAAATCTCTGGGGGCAAGGAGGGGGCACCCCATAATGCATATTGGGGAAGGCAGACACCACATTGGAGGTCACATCAATATTTCTAGCAGGGTACCCAAGTATACAAGGCCAGGTCACGGAGCCAAGATTGCAGTGACTGGTCCTATAATATGGGATTCTAACGGCTCAGCAGGCAGAACTGACCATTAATGCCTTTGAGGGGGAAGCAAGAAGGTTAATTCTACATCTCCCAGGAGAAGACCAAGAGTCCCCCGAGAGGATAGTCAGCTACTTAGAAGGGGTAAATTGCCAAGCAGCAGCCATAGGGAACTTTAGTGCCCATTTCATCTGGAGAAAGCCAGGTAAGTGAGAATTAATTCTGCAGGACACGCTGGAACTTCAAGATAGCAGCAGAGATATGCCATAGAGAAAGGGGTTAGTAGGACAGCCTTGCCGGGGGTGATGAAGATGGGACAGCCTTGCCGGGGGTGATGAAGATGGGACAGCCTTGCCGGGGGTGATGAAGATGGGACAGCCTTGCCGGGGGTGATGAAGATGGGACAGCCTTGCCGGGGGTGATGAAGATGGGACAGCCTTGCCGGGGGTGATGAAGATGGGACAGCCTTGACGGGGGTGATGAAGATGGGACAGCCTTGTGGGGGGGTGATGAAGATGGGACAGCCTTGCCGGGGGTGATGAAGATGGGACAGCCTTGCCGGGGGTGATGAAGATGGGACAGCCTTGCCGGGGGTGATGAAGATGGGACAGCCTTGCCGGGGGTGATGAAGATGGGACAGCCTTGCCGGGGGTGATGAAGATGGGACAGCCTTGCCGGGGGTGATGAAGATGGCTGAAGGAATAACTTGTAGATGGACTACTGTCAGAGCAAGCTTGCAGGACAAAGATAGAAGCAACCGCAATCAGAAGTTCTATGGTCTGTTAGAAGCGGCTTTAGCAAGTCAGGAGCAGAGAGCCGCAGGTCCAGACACACTTAAGGCCGTCATTGGTGGAAATCGATAGAACCACCTTCCACCATCCACCAATCAGAAGGCATGGCTCTGCTCTAGACGGTTATGTCAGGGTTGTTCTGGCATGAAATGTATGAATATTATTGAAACGTTCAGCCTGACTTCAGGTTAACTCAAAACCACAGATGTTCACATGAGCTCAGAATCCTAGTCTCAGGACTGTAGAACCCTAAGAGTTTGATGTGCATGAGAGGTGGGTGCTCAGGACACTTACCATTTGGTCAATAAGGAGATTTACTCTTCAAACAGACAAATACCAGCTTTATAACTGAGACAGACAAGTCTACGACTTCCCACTTAAAAAGAAACAACACTTTTTGCCTGTTCAGCCGTTCCCATTGTTGTTCTGTCCATGAAAGTGCACCAAAAATCAATAATTGAGTGGAACTTTCTAGAACCTTTCTACAAATCAAATAGAAGATCTGGCAAGGTCAAATGGGAGTGAACTGAATTTTTTACTTTTTTAAAACAATATTTTAGACCTAATGGGACAATATTGGAATTGGGAAATAAGTTTAAAACACTTTTCAAGTTATTTATATAGCAGACATCACACTGTGTAAGAGGACTCATGATGAGAATAATGGTAGCATCTATAAATGTGATTGTAAGAAATATGTTACATAGTTTGGCTGAAAAAAAGACAAAAGTCCATCCAGTTCAACCATAAAAATAAAAAAATAAATAATTAAAAAAAACTTATAATCCTACACCCACAGTGTATCCAGAGGAAGGCAGAAAACCCAGCAAAGCACTATCCAATGTGCTCCTGCAGGGAAAAATTCCTTCCAGATCCCCCGAGAGGCAATCGGATATTCCCTGGATCAACGTTCCCTATAAATGTTATATCCAGTTATATTCTGTGTATCCAAGAAAGAATCCAGGACTTTCCTACAGCAATCCACTGATCTGGCCACAACCAACTCTGGAGGGAGTCTATTCCACATTCTCACAGCTCTTACTGTGAAGAAACCTTTCCGTGTTTGGAGATGACATTTATTTTTCCTCCAGACGTGAAGAGCGCCCCCTTGTCCTCTGTGATGACCTCAGGGGGGATAACTACACCGAGTTCACTATATGAACCACTGATGTATTATACATGGAGATCATATCCCCCCCTTATGTATTATACATGGAGATCATATCCCCCCCCTTATGTATTATACATGGAGATCATATCCCCCCTTATATATTATACATGGAGATCATATCCCCCCTTATGTATAATATATGGAGATCATATCCCCCCCTTATGTATTATACATGGAGATCATATTCCCCCTTATGTATAATATATGGAGATCATATCCCCCCCTTATGTATTATACATGGAGATCATATCCCCCCTTATGTATAATATATGGAGATCATATCCCCCCCTTATGTATTATACATGGAGATCATATCCCCCCCTTATGTATTATACATGGAGATCATATCCCCCCCCTTATGTATTATACATGGAGATCATATCCCCCCTTATGTATAATATATGGAGATCATATCCCCCCCTTATGTATTATACATGGAGATCATATCTCCCTTATATATTATACATGGAGATCATATCCCCCCTTATGTATAATATATGGAGATCATATCCCCCCCTTATGTATTATACATGGAGATCATATTCCCCCTTATGTATTATACATGGAGATCATATCCCCCCCTTATGTATTATACATGGAGATCATATCCCCCCCTTATGTATTATACATGGAGATCATATCCCCCCTTATGTATAATATATGGAGATCATATCCCCCCCTTATGTATTATACATGGAGATCATATCCCCCCTTATGTATTATACATGGAAATCATATCCCCCCTTATGTATTATACATGGTGATCATATCCCCCCTTATGTATTATACATGGAGATCATATCCCCCCTTATGTATTATACATGGAAATCATATCCCCCCTTATGTATTATACATGGTGATCATATCCCCCCTTATATATTATACATGGAGATCATATCCCCCCTTATGTATTATACATGGAGATCATATCCCCCCTTATGTATTATACATGGAGATCATATCCCTCCTTATGTATTATACATGGAGATCATATCCCCCCTTATGTATTATACATGGAGATCATATCCCCCCTTATGTATTATACAAGGAGATCATATCCCCCCTTATGTATTATACATGGAGATCATATCCCCCCTTATGTATTATACATGGAGATCATATCCCCCCCTTATGTATTATACATGGAGATCATATCCCCCCTTATGTATTATACATGGAGATCATATCCCTCCTTATGTATTATACATGGAGATCATATCCCTCCTTATGTATTATACATGGAGATCATATCCCCCCCTTATGTATTATACATGGAGATCATATCCCCCCTTATGTATTATACATGGAGATCATATCCCTCCTTATGTATTATACATGGAGATCATATCCCCCCTTATGTATTATACATGGAGATCATATCCCCCCTTATGTATTATACAAGGAGATCATATCCCCCCTTATGTATTATACATGGAGATCATATCCCCCCTTATGTATTATACATGGAGATCATATCCCCCCCTTATGTATTATACATGGAGATCATATCCCCCCTTATGTATTATACATGGAGATCATATCCCTCCTTATGTATTATACATGGAGATCATATCCCCCCTTATGTATTATACATGGAGATCATATCCCCCCTTATGTATTATACATGGAGATCATATCCCCCCTTATGTATTATACATGGAGATCATATCCCCCCTTATGTATTATACAAGGAGATCATATCCCCCCTTATGTATTGTACACGGAGATCATATCCCCCCTTATGTATTATACATGGAGATCATACCCCCCCCCCTTATGTATTATACATGGAGATCATATCCCTCTTATGTATTATACATGGAGATCATATCCCCTTTATGTATTATACATGGAGATCACATCCCCCCCTTATGTATTATACATGGAGATCATATCCCCCTTATGTATTATACATGGAGATCATATCCCCCCCTTATGTATTATACATGGAGATCATATCCCCCCTTATGTATTTTACATGGAGATCATATCCCCCCTTATGTATTATACATGGTGATCATATCCCCCCTTATGTATTATACATGGAGATCATACCCCCCCCCTTATGTATTATACATGGAGATATCCCCCCTTATGTATTATACATGGAGATCATATCCCCCTTATGTATTATACATGGAGATCATATCCCCCTAATGTATTATACATGGAGATCATATCCCCCCTTATGTATTATACATGGAGATCATATCCCTTCTTATGTATTATACATGGAGATCATATCCCCCCTTATGTATTATACATGGAGATCATATCCCCCCTTATGTATTATACATGGAGATCATATCCCCCTTATGTATTATACATGGAGATCATATCCCCCTTATGTATTATACATGGAGATCATATCCCCCTTATGTATTATACATGGAGATCATATCCCCCTTATGTATTATACATGGAGATCATATCCCCCCTTATGTATTATACATGGAGATCATATCCCCCCTTATGTATTATACATGGAGATCATATCCCCCTTATGTATTATACATGGAGATCATACCCCCCCTTATGTATTATACATGGAGATCATATCCCTTCTTATGTATTATACATGGAGATCATATCCCCCCCCCTTATGTATTATACATGGAGATCATATCCCCCCTTATGTATTATACATGGAGATCATATCCCCCTTATGTATTATACATGGAGATCATATCCCCCTAATGTATTATACATGGAGATCATACCCCCCCTTATGTATTATACATGGAGATCATATCCCCCCTTATGTATTATACATGGAGATCATATCCCCCCTTATGTATTATACATGGAGATCATATCCCCCCTTATGTATTATACATGGAGATCATATCCCCCCTTATGTATTATACATGGTGATCATATCCCTTCTTATGTATTATACATGGAGATCATATCCCCCCTTATGTATTATACATGGAGATCATATCCCCCTTATGTATTATACATGGAGATCATATCCCCCTAATGTATTATACATGGAGATCATATCCCCCCCTTATGTATTATACATGGAGATCATATCCCCCTTATGTATTATACATGGAGATCATATCCCCCCTTATGTATTATACATGGAGATCATATCCACCTTATGTATTATACATGGAGATCATATCCCCCCCCTTATGTATTATACATGGAGATCATATCCCCCCTTATGTATTATACATGGAGATCATATCCCTCCTTATGTATTATACATGGAGATCATATCCCCTCCTTATGTATTATACATGTAGATCATATCCCCCCTTATGTATTATACATGGAGATCATATCCCCCCTTGTGCATTATACATGGAGATCATATCCCCCCTTATGTATTATACATGTAGATCATATCCCCCCCTTATGTATTATACATGGAGATCATATCCCCCCCTTATGTATTATACATGGAGATCATATCCCCCCTTATGTATTATACATGGTGATCATATCCCCCCCCCTTAATTATTATACATGGAGATCATATCCCCCTTATGTATTATACATGGAGATCATATCCCCCCTTATGTATTATACATGGAGATCATATCCCCCCTTATGTATTATACATGGAGATCATATCCCCCCTTATGTATTATACATGGTGATCATATCCCCCCTTATGTATTATACATGGAGATCATATCCCTCCTTATGTATTATACATGGAGATCATATCCCCTCCTTATGTATTATACATGGAGATCATATCCCCCCTTATGTATTATACATGGAGATCATATCCCCCCTTATGTATTATACATGGAGATCATATCCCCCCTTATGTATTATACATGGAGATCATATCCCCCCTTATGTATTATACATGGAGATCATATCCCCCTTATGTATTATACATGGAGATCATATCCCCCTTATGTATTATACATGGAGATCATATCCCCCCCTTATGTATTATACATGGAGATCATATCCCCTCTTATGTATTATACATGGAGATCATATCCCCCCTTATGTATTATACATGGAGATCATATCCCCCCTTATGTATTATACATGGAGATCATATCCCCCCTTATGTATTATACATGGAGATCATATCCCCCTTATGTATTATACATGGAGATCATATCCCCCCCTTATGTATTATACATGGAGATCATATCCCCCTTATGTATTTTACATGGAGATCATATCCCCCCTTATGTATTATACATGGAGATCATATCCCCCCTTATGTATTATACATGGTGATCATATCCCCCCTTATGTATTATACATGGAGATCATATCCCCCCTTATGTATTATACATGGAGATCATATCCCCCCCTTATGTATTATACATGGAGATCATATCCCCCCCTTATGTATTATACATGGAGATCATATCCCCCTTATGTATTATACATGGAGATCATATCCCCCCTTATGTATTATACATGGAGATCATATCCCCCCTTATGTATTATACATGGAGATCATATACCCCCTTATGTATTATACATGGAGATCATATCCCCCTTATGTATTATACATGGAGATCATATCCCCCCCTTATGTATTATACATGGAGATCATATCCCCCTTATGTATTATACATGGAGATCATATCCCCCCTTATGTATTATACATGGAGATCATATCCCCCCTTATGTATTATACATGGAGATCATATCCCCCCTTATGTATTATACATGGAGATCATATCCCCCCTTATGTATTATACATGGAGATCATATCCCCCCCTTATGTATTATACATGGAGATCATATCCCCCCCTTATGTATTATACATGGAGATCATATCCCCCTTATGTATTATACATGGAGATCATATCCCCCCCTTATGTATTATACATGGACATCATATCCCCCTTATGTATTATACATGGAGATCATATCCCCCTTATGTATTATACATGGAGATCATATCCCCCCTTATGTATTATACATGGAGATCATATCCCCCCCTTATGTATTATACATGGAGATCATATCCCCCCCTTATGTATTATACATGGAGATCATATCCCCCCTTAATCTCCTCTTCTCAGTAGAGAATACATTCAGTCCCTCTAATCTCTCCTGATAGCTGATCTCCTCCATGCCTCGTATCAGTTTGGTTGCCCTTCTCTGTACTTCCTCCAGTTCCCCAATGTTCTTCTTGTGAATTGGAGCCCAAAACTGAACTGCATATTCCAGATGAGGTATTACTAATGATTTGTACCGGAGGGGGGAGGGGGGGGGTGATATCTCTCTCTGGAGTCTATACCTCCCCTAATACAAGAGAAGATTTTGCTTGCTCTAGAACCTGCAGCCTGCCATTGCATGTGGTCTACCAGAACCCCCAGATCCTTCTCCACCATTGTACCCCCCTAGTATGTATGATGCATATTCTTAGCCCCCCCAAGTGCAGAGCCTTACATTTATCACCATTAGCCCTCATTGGCCCCATAGTCCCCCAATTACACAGAGCATTGAGGTCGGCTTGTAAGTTGGAGACATCCTGTAAGGACGTTATCCCCGGCACAGCTTGGTGTCATCTGCAAACACTGAGATGGGATTTATAATCTCACACCCCATATTGTTTATAAATATATTAAAAAGTAAGGGTCCCAACACTGAACCTTGGGGTCCCCCCGCTAACAACGCTGAACCTTGGGGTCCCCTGCTAACAACGCTGAACCATGGGGTCCCCCGCTAACAACACTGAACCTTGGGGTCCCCCGCTAGCAATACTGAACCTTGGGGTCCCCCGCTAACAACGCTGAACCTTGGGGTCCCCTGCTAACAACACTGAACCTTGGGGTCCCCCGCTAACAACACTGAACCTTGGGGTCCCCCGCTAACAACTAAACCTTGGGGTCCCCCGCTAACAACACTGAACCTTGGGGTCCCCCGCTAACAACACTGAACCTTGGGGTCCCCCGCTAACAACTAAACCTTGGGGTCCCCCGCTAACAACACTGAACCTTGGGGTCCCCCGCTAACAACGCTGAACCTTGGGGTCCCCCACTAACAACACTGAACCTTGGGGTCCCCCACTAACAACACTGAACCTTGGGGTCCCCCGCTAACAACACTGAACCTTGGGGTCCCCCGCTAACAACTAAACCTTGGGGTCGCCCGCTAACAACACTGAACCTTGGGGTCCCCCACTAACAACACTGAACCTTGGGGTCCCCCGCTAACAACGCTGAACCTTGGGGTCCCCCGCTAACAACGCTGAACCTTGGGGTCCCCCGCTAACAACACTGAACCTTGGGGTCCCCCACTAACAACTAAACCTTGGGGTCCCCTGCTAACAACACTGAACCTTGGGGTCCCCTGCTAACAACACTGAACCTTGGGGTCCCCCGCTAACAACACTGAACCTTGGGGTCCCCCACTAACAACACTGAACCTTGGGGTCCCCCGCTAACAACTAAACCTTGGGGTCCCCCGCTAACAACACTGAACCTTGGGGTCCCCCGCTAACAACACTAAACCTTGGGGTCCTCCGCTAACAACACTGAACCTTGGGGTCCCCCGCTAACAACACTGACCCTTGGGGTCCTCCGCTAACAACACTGAACCTTGGGGTCCCCCGCTAACAACACTGACCCTTGGGGTCCTCCGCTAACAACACTGAACCTTGGGGTCCTCCGCTAACAACACTGAACCTTGGGGTCCCCCGCTAACAACTAAACCTTGGGGTCCCCCGCTAACAACACTGAACCTTGGGGTCCCCCACTAACAACACTGAACCTTGGGGTCCCCCGCTAACAACACTGAACCTTGGGGTCCCCCGCTAACAACACTGAACCTTGGGGTCCCCCACTAACAACACTGAACCTTGGGGTCCCCCACTAATAACACTCGATCTGTGGGAGGAGCTGAGTCTCCACCTCCTTATTAACACTGGGAGGCCTATAACAAACTCCAATGATGACCTTTGTAGTACCGCCCCCCATGTGCAGTTCCACCATAATACTTCAGCCTCATCACACTCTCCATCAACTAGATCCTCTTTCACACTCGCTCTGAGATCACTTCTCACATAGAGACAGACTCCACCCCTTTCCTATTCCAGACAGACTCCACCCCCTTTCCTATTCCCCCGTCTCTCCGAAAGAGAACCTAGCCAGGAATATGAATGGCCCAGTCATGTGAGGAATGAAGCCAAGATTCAGCAATACCAATCCAATCCTAGTTCTCTTCATTCACCAAACCTTCCAACTCACCTATTGTGCTGGGCAGACTTCTGGCATTGGGGAACAAACACTTTCATTCACTGACACCTTCTTCATTCACTGACACCTTCTTCATTCACTGACACCTTCTTCATTCACTGACACCGCCTTCATTCACTGACACCTTCATTCACTGACACCTTCTTCATTCACTGACACCTTCATTCACTGACACCTTCATTCACTGACACCTTCTTCATTCACTGACACCTTGTCCATTCACTGACACCTTGTCCATTCACTGACACCTCCTTCATTCACTGACACCTTCATTCACTGACACCTTCTTCATTCACTGACACCTTGTCCATTCACTGACACCTTGTCCATTCACTGACACCTCCTTCATTCACTGACACCTTCATTCACTGACACCTTCATTCACTGACACCTCCTTCATTCACTGACACCTTCATTCACTGACACCTTCTTCATTCACTGACACCTTCTTCATTCACTGACACCTTGTCCATTCACTGACACCTTGTGCACACGTATCTGGTATTGTCACGGAGTGCCCGTGTCTTCCCCACCCCCCTTTGTCTGTCCCTCTGCCTGTTCCTTCACTCCTCCCTCCCCCCTTGCGGATTCCTCACGTCCTGCCAGCCTACATCAAAGGGCTGTGCAGGACGGGAGGAAATGCCCCCTGTGGTGCGGTTAGCACCTTTCCGGCAAAGGGCCGCCAAGGCATGGCGGGGGCAAGAGGCGTTCCCGCGTTCTGCGCCCACCGGAGACAAAGGCCACGCTCCCTCAGTACGGCCTGAGTGAGGGGGGCGTGCCTCGTTGCCCCAGCAACCCAACGCTGGGCCGGCCATTGCCGGGGCAACCCGGAAGCGTCCCGCACGGCTTTTAAAAGGCCGGAGTGAGACCAGGCCGCTCTCTCTCTCCCTCCTGTGCTGTCTGCCGCAGCTGTTCCATTGGGGGGTCCGGGTGGGGACCGGGCCTCTGCAGCCATCCCCACTGAGTACTCTGCAGGAGACTCCCCCAAAGGTTAGAACCATCCCAGGCTCAGACCCCCCACAGCCAAGACCCTGCCGAGCCCCTGCAAGCCTGCTGTGTCCCTACCTGCTGAAGCCCGCTGTGTCCCTGGGAAGCCACCCTGTCTGCTGATCGCTAGCCGTGTAGTCTGGAGGGTAGCAGTGTAGTCTGGAGGGTAGCAGTGTAGTCTGGAGGGTAGGAAAGTAGTCCGGAGGGTAGCAGTGTAGTCTGGAGGGTAGCAGTGTAGTCTGGAGGGTAGGAAAGTAGTCCGGAGGGTAGCAGTGTAGTCCAGAGGGTAGCAGTGTAGTCTGGAGGGTATAAGTGTAGTCCGGAGGGTAGCAGTGTAGTCCGGAGGATAGCAGTGTAGTCTGGAGGGTAGGAAAGTAGTCCGGAGGGTAGCAGTGTAGTCCGGAGGGTAGCAGTGTAGTCCGGAGGATAGCAGTGTAGTCTGGAGGGTAGCAGTGTAGTCTGGAGGATAGCAGTGTAGTCTGGAGGGTAGGAAAGTAGTCCGGAGGGTAGCAGTGTAGTCCGGAGGGTAGCAGTGTAGTCCGGAGGGTAGCCGTGTAGTCCAGAGGATAGCAGTGTAGTCTGGAGGGTAGCAGTGTAGTCCGGAGGATAGCAGTGTAGTCCGGAGGATAGCAGTGTAGTCCGGAGGATAGCAGTGTAGTGTGAAGGGTAGCAGTGTAGTGTGGAGGGTAGGAAAGTAGTCCGGAGGATAGCAGTGTAGTCCGGAGGGTAGCAGTGTAGTCCGGAAAATAGCAGTGTAGTCCGGAGGGTAGCAGTGTAGTCCGGAAAATAGCAGTGTAGTCTGGAGGGTAGCAGTGTAGTGTGGAGGGTAGGAAAGTAGTCTGGAGGGTAGCAGTGTAGTCCAGAGGATAGCCGTGTAGTCTGGAGGGTATAAGTGTAGTCTGGAGGGTAGCAGTGTAGTCCGGAGGGTAGCAAAGTAGTCTGGAGGGTAGCAGTGTAGTCCGGAGGGTAGCAAAGTAGTCTGGAGGGTAGCAGTGTAGTCTGGAGGGTAGCAAAGTAGTCTGGAGGGTAGCAGTGTAGTCTGGAGGGTATAAGTGTAGTCCGGAGGATAGCAGTGTAGTCTGGAGGATAGCAGTGTAGTCCGGAGGGTATAAGTGTAGTCCGGAGGGTAGCAGTGTAGTCCGGAGGGTAGCAGTGTAGTCCGGAGGATAGCAGTGTAGTCCGGAGGGTAGCAGTGTAGTCCGGAGGGTAGCCGTGTAGTCTGGAGGGTAGGAAAGTAGTCTGGAGGGTAGCAGTGTAGTCTGGAGGGTAGCAGTGTAGTCTGGAGGGTAGCCGTGTAGTCTGGAGGGTAGCCGTGTAGTCTGGAGGGTAGCAGTGTAGTCTGGAGGGTAGGAAAGTAGTCTGGAGGGTAGCAGTGTAGTCCAGAGGGTAGCCGTGTAGTCCGGAGGGCAGCAGTGTAGTCTGGAGGGTATAAGTGTAGTCTGGAGGGTAGCCGTGTAGTCCGGAGGGTAGCAGTGTAGTCCGGAGGGTAGCAGTGTAGTCCGGAGGATAGCAGTGTAGTCTGGAGGGTAGCAGTGTAGTACGGAGGGTAGCAGTGTAGTCCGGAGGGTAGCCGTGTAGTCTGGAGGGTAGCAGTGTAGTCCGGAGGATAGCAGTGTAGTCTGGAGGGTATAAGTGTAGTCCGGAGGGTAGCAGTGTAGTCCGGAGGGTAGCAGTGTAGTCCGGAGGGTAGCCGTGTAGTCTGGAGGGTAGCCGTGTAGTCTGGAGGGTAGCAGTGTAGTCTGGAGGGTAGGAAAGTAGTCTGGAGGGTAGCAGTGTAGTCCAGAGGGTAGCCGTGTAGTCCGGAGGGCAGCAGTGTAGTCTGGAGGGTATAAGTGTAGTCTGGAGGGTAGCAGTGTAGTCCGGAGGGTAGCAGTGTAGTCCGGAGGATAGCAGTGTAGTCTGGAGGGTAGCAGTGTAGTCTGGAGGGTAGGAAAGTAGTCCGGAGGGTAGCAGTGTAGTCCGGAGGGTAGCAGTGTAGTCCGGAGGGTATAAGTGTAGTCCGGAGGGTAGCCGTGTAGTCCGGAGGGTAGCTGTGTAGTCCGGAGGGTATAAGTGTAGTCCGGAGGGTAGCCGTGTAGTCCGGAGGGTATAAGTGTAGTCTGGAGGGTAGCCGTGTAGTCTGGAGGGTAGCAGTGTAGTCCGGAGGGCAGCAGTGTAGTCTGGAGGGTAGCCGTGTAGTCTGGAGGGTAGCCGTGTAGTCCGGAGGGTATAAGTGTAGTCCGGAGGGTAGCAGTGTAGTCTGGAGGGTAGCAGTGTAGTCCGGAGGGTAGCCGTGTAGTCCGGAGGGTAGCAGTGTAGTCCGAAGGGTAGCCGTGTAGTCCGGAGGGTAGCAGTGTAGTCCGAAGGGTAGCCGTGTAGTCCGGAGGGTAGCAGTGTAGTCCGGAGGGTAGCCGTGTAGTCTGGAGGGCAGCAGTGTAGTCTGGAGGGCAGCAGTGTAGTCCGGAGGGTATAAGTGTAGTCCGGAGGGTAGCAGTGTAGTCCGGAGGGTAGCAGTGTAGTCCGGAGGGTAGCAGTGTAGTCCGGAGGGTATAAGTGTAGTCCGGAGGGTAGCAGTGTAGTCTGGAGGGTAGCAGTGTAGTCCGGAGGGCAGCAGTGTAGTCCGGAGGGTAGCCGTGTAGTCCGGAGGGTAGCAGTGTAGTGTGGAGGGTAGCAGTGTAGTCCGGAGGGAAGCAGTGTAGTCCGGAGGGTAGCCGTGTAGTCCGGAGGGTAGCAGTGTAGTCCGGAGGGTAGCAATGTAGTCCGGAGGGTAGCAGTGTAGTGTGGAGGGTAGCAGTGTAGTCCGGAGGGTAGCAATGTAGTCCGGAGGGTAGCAGTGTAGTCCGGAGGGTAGCAATGTAGTCCGGAGGGTAGCCGTGTAGTCCGGAGGGTAGCAGTGTAGTCCGGAGGGTAGCAGTGTAGTCTGGAGGGTAGCAGTGTAGTCCGGAGGGTAGCAGTGTAGTCCAAAGGGTAGCAGTGTAGTCCAGAGGGTATCCAAAAACATTGTGCAAGTCACGGAACCCCAGAGCACTTATTATCCACAGACATTTAGCAGGAATCCCAGCCTCCAATTGGCCCGTGTATTTGTGGAGACATTCACCGGCACACACAAGACACATTCACCGGCACACACTAGACACATTCACCGGCACACACAAGACACATTCACCGGCACACACAAGACACATTCACCGGCACACACAACACACATTCACCGGCACACACAAGACACATTCACCGGCACACACAACACACATTCACCGGCACACACAAGACACATTCACCGGCACACACAAGACACATTCACCAGCACACACAACACACAATTACCGGCACACACAACACACATTCACCGGCACACACAAGACACATTCACCGGCACACACCAGACACATTCACCGGCACACACTAGACACATTCACCGGCACACACAAGACACATTCACCGGCACACACAAGACACATTCACCGGCACACACTAGACACATTCACCGGCACACACAAGACACATTCACCGGCACACACTAGACACATTCACCGGCACACACAAGACACATTCACCGGCACACACTAGACACATTCACCGGCACACACAAGACACATTCACCGGCACACACTAGACACATTCACCGGCACACACAAGACACATTCACCGGCACACACTAGACACATTCACCGGCACACACAACACACATTCACCGGCACACACAAGACACATTCACCGGCACACACAAGACACATTCACCGGCACACACAACACACATTCACCGGCACACACAAGACACATTCACCGGCACACACACCCCTCACCTTCTCTCCTCTGCTCTGTCCATCACTTTATTATCTCTCGCAGGAAACTGGGACATGATCTCATCTGGGAAACAGGAAAGACATTTGTCAGAATTCCCAGCAAATGCTCCAGAACACGACATGGACATAGAGAGGAGAACACTGGAAGGATCCAAGCCAAGGAGGACCATGAGGAACCCCTCGCCACTACAGAACACGACATGGACATAGAGAGGAGAACACTACAGGAGGGAGAACACTCGAAGGATCCAAGCCAAGGAGGACCATGAGGAACCCCTCGCCACTACAGAACAGAAGATATTGTAAAACTACAGCCAGTCCCTACAACTTACCTGAAGAAGATCAAAACCAACAATGAACAGAATCCGGATGAAAGGCAGGAGATCAAGAAGAACCATTCCAGAGCCAATAATGGACAGGCAGTGACGGAACATTGGGCACACGAGGGACAGGAGGATCACCCTGACACTGGACAGTGGGAGGAGGACAGGATGGAACCCTTCATACCAGAGGAGGAGGATCACCCTGACACTGGACGGTGGGAGGAGGACAGCATGGAACCCTTCATACCAGAGGAGGAGGATCACCCTGACACTGGACGGTGGGAGGAGGACAGGATGGAACCCTTCATACCAGAGGAGGAGGAGGATCACCCTGACACTGGACGGTGGGAGGAGGACAGGATGGAACCCTTCATACCAGAGGAGGAGGAGGATCACCCTGACACTGGACGATGGGAGGAGGACAGAATGGAACCCTTCATACCAGAGGAGGAGGAGGATCACCCTGACACTGGACGATGGGAGGAGGACAGGATGGAACCCTTCATACCAGAGGAGGAGGAGGATCACCCTGACACTGGACGATGGGAGGAGGACAGGATGGAACCCTTCATACCAGAGGAGGAGGATCACCCTGACACTGGACGGTGGGAGGAGGACAGGATGAAACCCTTCATACCAGAGGAGGAGGAGGATCACCCTGACACTGGACGATGGGAGGAGGACAGGCTGGAACCCTTCATACCAGAGGAGGAGGAGGATCACCCTGACACTGGACGATGGGAGGAGGACAGAATGGAACCCTTCATACCAGAGGAGGAGGAGGATCACCCTGACACTGGACGGTGGGAGGAGGACAGGATGGAACCCTTCATACCAGAGGAGGAGGAGGATCACCCTGACACTGGACGGTGGGAGGAGGACAGGATGAAACCCTTCATACCAGAGGAGGAGGAGGATCACCCTGACACTGGACGGTGGGAGGAGGACAGGATGGAACCCTTCATACCAGAGGAGGAGGAGGATCACCCTGACACTGGACGATGGGAGGAGGACAGGATGAAACCCTTCATACCAGAGGAGGAGGAGGATCACCCTGACACTGGACGGTGGGAGGAGGACAGGATGGAACCCTTCATACCTGTGATGTTGAACTGAGTAGCGTTGAGCTCGTTGAGTAAGCGGTCCAGTTCACACAATCCTCCACCAACAGCGGGAGAGACCGAGGATGGACCATACTTCTTCACCGTGCTGCGGACAGGAGAGCGGGGTTACTGCATGTCTACACAGAGAATACTGGAGACGCAGATCTTCAGCGGGACAACCTATCCAATGGTGATAGAGCCAGAAAAGGAAATGAGAAGGTTCCGGGTCTTACCTGTACAGGTGGGACTTGTCAGCTGCGGGATTTTCCGTCTCGGAGTCGGAGTATGGCACTGCTGTCTGTAAGAAGAAGATCATCAGTTCCTCGGACAATCGTCATGCCAGGAGGTCAGCAGAGTAGGTGACGTACCTTTGGGTCGTAGGGTGGTGGCGAGGGGCGCTGCAGCTCACAAGTCTCAAGTCTCTCCTGAGAATCTGTCAGCAATACTGGGCAGCGGGTGGGAGACGTTACCTGAAGGTCGGCGAGTAGCGCATCTAAAGGATGGAAATGAGTCGTTACCACCAGCGGATGAGGCTCCTCATGCAGTAACCAACAGCAACCACTACTGCAGTAAGATGAGGCAAATCTTACATCTGATTGGTTGCTGAGGGTGTAATAAGGATGGTTACCTAAATCTTCCATGAGGGGAAGTACTGTACTGAGATCACCAGGAGGGGGTGCTCTGTAGACGGATGATCAGGAAGGGGCGCTCTGTAGACGGATGATCAGGAGGGGGCGCTCTGTAGACGGATGATCAGGAAGGGGCGCTCTGTAGACGGATGATCAGGAGGGGGCGCTCTGTAGACGGATGATCAGGAGGGGGCGCTCTGTAGACGGATGATCAGGAGGGGGCGCTCTGTAGACGGATGATCAGGAGGGGGCGCTCTGTAGACGGATGATCAGGAGGGGGCGCTCTGTAGACGGATGATCAGGAGGGGGCGCTCTGTAGACCGATGATCAGGAGGGGGCGCTCTGTAGACGGATGATCAGGAGGGGGCGCTCTGTAGACCGATGATCAGGAGGGGGCGCTCTGTAGACCGATGATCAGGAGGGGGCGCTCTGTAGACGGATGATCAGGAGGGGGCGCTCTGTAGACCGATGATCAGGAGGGGGCGCTCTGTAGACCGATGATCAGGAGGGGGCGCTCTGTAGACGGATGATCAGGAGGGGGCGCTCTGTAGACGGATGATCAGGAGGGGGCGCTCTGTAGACGGATGATCAGGAGGGGGCGCTCTGTAGACGGATGATCAGGAAGGGGCGCTCTGTAGACGGATGATCAGGAGGGGGCGCTCTGTAGACGGATGATCAGGAGGGGGCGCTCTGTAGACGGATGATCAGGAGGGGGCGCTCTGTAGACGGATGATCAGGAGGGGGCGCTCTGTAGACGGATGATCAGGAGGGGGAGCTCTGTAGACCGATGATCAGGAGGGGGCGCTCTGTAGACCGATGATCAGGAGGGGGCGCTCTGTAGACGGATGATCAGGAGGGGGCGCTCTGTAGACCGATGATCAGGAGGGGGCGCTCTGTAGACCGATGATCAGGAGGGGGCGCTCTGTAGACCGATGATCAGGAGGGGGCGCTCTGTAGTCCGATGATCAGGAGGGGGCGCTCTGTAGACGGATGATCAGGAGGGGGCGCTCTGTAGACGGATGATCAGGAGGGGGCGCTCTGTAGACGGATGATCAGGAGGGGGAGCTCTGTAGACCGATGATCAGGAGGGGGCGCTCTGTAGACCGATGATCAGGAGGGGGCGCTCTGTAGACCGATGATCAGGAGGGGGCGCTCTGTAGACCGATGATCAGGAGGGGGAGCTCTGTAGACCGATGATCAGGAGGGGGCGCTCTGTAGACGGATGATCAGGAGGGGGCGCTCTGTAGACGGATGATCAGGAGGGGGCGCTCTGTAGACGGATGATCAGGAGGGGGCGCTCTGTAGACCGATGATCAGGAGGGGGCGCTCTGTGAAGGATGTTCGGAGACACCAAGCAGCTGGGCCAGCACTGCAAAGAGAAGAGTGTGATGGTAAGTGGACTGACATAGAAGGGGAAAAGAGAACGAGGAGATACAGAGGATGGGACATGGATAGCCGTGTAGTCCGGAGGGTAGCAGTGTAGTCCGGAGGGTAGCCGTGTAGTCCGGAGGGTAGCCGTGTAGTCTGGAGGGTAGCCGTGTAGTCCGGAGGGTATAAGTGTAGTCCGGAGGGTAGCCGTGTAGTCCGGAGGGTAGCAGTGTAGTCCGGAGGGTAGCAGTGTAGTCCGGAGGGTAGCCGTGTAGTCCGGAGGGTAGCCGTGTAGTCCGGAGGGTAGCCGTGTAGTCCGGAGGGTAGCAGTGTAGTCCGGAGGGTAGCAGTGTAGTCTGGAGGGCAGCCGTGTAGTCCGGAGGGTAGCAGTGTAGTCTGGAGGGTAGGAGTGTAGTCCGGAGGGTAGCCGTGTAGTCCGGAGGGTAGGAGTGTAGTGTGGAGGGTAGCCGTGTAGTCCGGAGGGTAGCCGTGTAGTCCGGAGGGTAGGAGTGTAGTCCGGAGGGTAGCCGTGTAGTCCGGAGGGTAGGAGTGTAGTGTGGAGGGTAGCCGTGTAGTCCGGAGGGTAGGAGTGTAGTGTGGAGGGTAGCCGTGTAGTCCGGAGGGTAGCCGTGTAGTCCGGAGGGTAGGAGTGTAGTCCGGAGGGTAGCCGTGTAGTCCGGAGGGTAGCCGTGTAGTCCGGAGGGTAGGAGTGTAGTCCGGAGGGTAGCAATGTAGTCTGGAGGGTAGCAGTGTAGTCCGGAGGGTAGCAGTGTAGTCTGGAGGGCAGCCGTGTAGTCCGGAGGGTAGCAGTGTAGTCTGGAGGGTAGGAGTGTAGTCCGGAGGGTAGCCGTGTAGTCCGGAGGGTAGGAGTGTAGTGTGGAGGGTAGCCGTGTAGTCCGGAGGGTAGCCGTGTAGTCCGGAGGGTAGGAGTGTAGTGTGGAGGGTAGCCGTGTAGTCCGGAGGGTAGCCGTGTAGTCCGGAGGGTAGGAGTGTAGTGTGGAGGGTAGCCGTGTAGTCCGGAGGGTAGCCGTGTAGTCCGGAGGGTAGCCGTGTAGTCCGGAGGGTAGCAGTGTAGTCCGGAGGGTATAAGTGTATTCTGGAGGGTAGCAGTGTAGTCCGGAGGGTAGCCGTGTAGTCCGGAGGATAGCCGTGTAGTCCGGAGGGTAGCCGTGTAGTCCGGAGGGTAGCAGTGTAGTCTGGAGGGTATAAGTGTAGTCCGGAGGATAGCCGTGTAGTCCGGAGGGTAGCAGTGTAGTCCGGAGGATAGCCGTGTAGTCCAGAGGGTAGCAGTGTAGTCCGGAGGGTAGCCGTGTAGTCCGGAGGGTAGCAGTGTAGTCCGGAGGGTAGCAGTGTAGTCCGGAGGGTAGCAGTGTAGTCCGGAGGGTAGCCGTGTAGTCCGGAGGGTAGGAGTGTAGTGTGGAGGGTAGGAGTGTAGTGTGGAGGGTAGCAGTGTAGTCCGGAGGGTAGCAGTGTAGTCCGGAGGGTAGCCGTGTAGTCCGGAGGGTAGCCGTGTAGTCCGGAGGGTAGCCGTGTAGTCCGGAGGGTAGCCGTGTAGTCTGGAGGGTAGCAGTGTAGTCCGGAGGGTAGCAGTGTAGTCCGGAGGGTAGCCGTGTAGTCCGGAGGGTAGGAGTGTAGTGTGGAGGGTAGGAGTGTAGTGTGGAGGGTAGCAGTGTAGTCCGGAGGGTAGCAGTGTAGTCCGGAGGGTAGCCGTGTAGTCCGGAGGGTAGCCGTGTAGTCCGGAGGGTAGCCGTGTAGTCCGGAGGGTAGCAGTGTAGTCCGGAGGGTAGCAGTGTAGTCCGGAGGGTAGCAGTGTAGTCCGGAGGGTATAAGTGTAGTCCGGAGGGTAGCAGTGTAGTCCGGAGGGTAGCCGTGTAGTCCGGAGGGCAGCCGTGTAGTCCGGAGGGTAGCCGTGTAGTCCGGAGGGTAGCCGTGTAGTCTGGAGGGTAGCAGTGCAGTTTGGAGGGTAGAAGCATTGTCCAGAGGGTAGGAGCGTAATCTGGAGGATAGCAAAGCAGTCTGGAGGGTAGTCTGGAGGGTAGGAGCGTAGTCTGGTGGGTAGCAGTGTAGTAGGGAGGGCAGTAATGTGGTCTGGAGGGTAGGAAAATAGTCTGGAGGGTAGCAGTGTAGTTTGGAGGGTAGTCTGGAGGGTAGGAGGTCAGTCTAGAGGGTAGGAAGGTAGTCTGGAGGGTAGCAGGGAAGTCTGGAGGGTAGTCTGGAGGGTAGGAGGTCAGTCTAGAGGGTAGGAAGGTAGTCTGGAGGGTAGGAGCGTAGTCTGGAGGGTAGCAGGGCAGTCTGGAGGGTAGGAGAGTAGTCTAGAGGGTAGGAAGGTAGTCTGGAGGGTAGCAGTGTAGTCTAGAGGGTAGGAGAGTAGTCTGGAGGTAGCAGGGCAATCTGGAGGGTAGTCTGGAGGGTAGGAGGTCAGTCTGGAGGGTAGCAGTGCAGTCTAGAAGGTAGGAGGGTAGTCTGGAGGGTAGTAGAGCAGTCTGGAGTGTAGTCTGGAGGGTAGCAGGGTAGTCTGGAGGGTAGGAGGGCAGTCCGGAGTGTAGCAGGGCAGTCTGGAGGGTAGGAGGACAGTCTGGTGGGTAGGAAGGTAGTCTGGAGGGTAGCAGTGTAGTCTAGAGGGTAGGAGAGTAGTCTGGAGGGTAGCAGGGCAATCTGGAGGGTAGTCTGGAGGGTAGGAGGTCAGTCTGGAGGGTAGCAGTGCAGTCTAGAAGGTAGGAGGGTAGTCTGGAGGGTAGTAGAGCAGTCTGGAGTGTAGTCTGGAGGGTAGGAGGGCAGTCCGGAGTGTAGCAGGGCAGTCTGGAGGGTAGCAGAGCAGTCTAGAGGGTAGTCTGGAGGATAGCAGGCAGTCTGGAGGGTGGAAGGTCGGTATGGAGGGTAGCAGTGTAATAGGGAGAGTAGCAGGGCAGTCTGGAGGGCAGTCTGGAGGGTAGCAGGGCAGTCTGGAGGGTAGCAGGGCAGTCTGGAGGTTAGCAGGGCAGTCTGGAGGGTAGCAGGGTAGTCTGGAGGGTGGAAGTTTGGTATGGAGGGTAGCAGGGAAGTCTGGAGGTTAGCAGGGCAGTCTGGAGGGTAGCAGGGCAGTCTGGAGGGTAGCAGAGCAGTCTGGAAGGTAGCAGGGCAGTTTGGAGGGCAGTCTGGAGGGTAGCAGAGCGGTCTGGAGGGTAGCAAAGTAGTCTGGAGGGCAGTCTGGAGGGTAGCAGGGCAGTCTGGAGGGTAGCAGGGCAGTCTGAAGAGTAGCAGGGCAGATTGGAGGGTAGCAGGGCAGTCAGGAGGGCAGTCTGGAGGGTAGCAGGGCAGTCTGGAGGGCAATCTGGAGGGTAGCAGGGCAGTCTGGTGGGTAGCAGGGCAGTCTGGAGGGCAATCTGGAGTTTAGCAGGGCAGTTTGGAGGGCAGTCTGGACGGTAGCAGCGCAGTTTGGAGGGTAGCAAAGTAGTCTGGAGGGCAGTCTGGAGAGTAGCAGGAGAGTCTGGAGGGTATCAGGGCAGTCTGGAGGGTAGCAGGGCAGTCAGGAGGGCAGCAGGGCAATCGGCAGGGCAGTCTGGAGGGTAGCAGGGCAGTCTGGAGGGTAGCAGGGTAGTCTGGAGGGCAGTCTGGAGGGTAGCAGGGCAGTCTGGAGGGTAGCAGGGCAGTCTGGAGGGTATCAGAGCAGTCTGGAGGGTAGCAAGGCAATCTGGAGGGTAGCAGAGCAGTCTGGAGGACAGTCTGGAGGGTAGCAGGGCAGTCTGGAGGGTAGCAGGGCAGTCTGAAGGGTAGTCTGGAGGGCAGAATGGAGGGTAGCAGACCAGTCTGGAGGGCAGGCTGGAGGGCAGCAGAGCAGTCTGGAGGGCAGTCTGGAGGGTAGCAGGGCAGTCTGGAGGGCAGGATGGAGGGTAGCAGGGCAGTCTGGAGGGCAGGCTGGAGGGTAGCAGACCAGTCTGGAGGGCAGGCTGGAGGGCAGCAGAGCAGTCTGGAGGGCAGTCTGGAGGGTAGCAGGGCAGTCTGGAAGGTAGCAGGGCAGTCTGGAGGGCAGTCTGGAGGATAGCAGGGCAGTCTGGAGGGCAGTCTGGAAGGTAGCAGGGCAGTCTGGAGGGCAGTCTGGAAGGTAGCAGGGCAGTCTGGAGGGCAGTCTGGAGGGTAGCAGGGCAGTCTGGAGGGTAGCAGGGCAGTCTGGGGGTAGCAGGGCAGTCTCGGGGGTAGCAGGGCAGTCTGGAGGGCAGTCTGGAGGGTAGCAGGGCAGTCTGGAGGGCAGTCTGGAGGGTAGCAGGGCAGTCTGGAGGGCAGTCTGGAGGGTAGCAGGGAAGTCTGGAGGGCAGTCTGGAGGGTAGCAGGGCAGTCTGGAGGGCAGGCTGGAAGGTAGCAGGGCAGTCTGGAGGGCAGGCTGGAGGGTAGCAGGGCAGTCTGGAGGGCAGTCTGGAAGGTAGCAGGGCAGTCTGGAGGGCAGGCTGGAGGGTAGCAGGGCAGTCTGGAGGGCAGTCTGGAGGGTAGCAGGGCAGTTTGGAGGGCAGTCTGGAAGGTAGCAGGGCAGTCTGGAGAGTAGCAGAGCAGTCTGGAGGGCAGTCTGGAAGGTAGCAGGGCAGTCTGGAGGGCAGCCTGGAGGGTAGCAGGGCAGTCTGGAGGGCAGTCTGGAGGGTAGCAGGGAAGTCTGGAGGGTAGTCTGGAGGGTAGCAGGGCAGTCTGCAGGGTAGCAGGGCAGTCTGGAGAGTAGCAGAGCAGTCTGGAGGGCAGTCTGGAAGGTAGCAGGGCAGTCTGGAGGGCAGCCTGGAGGGTAGCAGGGCAGTCTGGAGGGTAGCAGGGCAGTCTGGAGGGCAGTGTGGAGGGTAGCAGAGCGGAGAGAACTGACATGCAGGCTGAGTCTGGCGGTCAGAATGAGGGTTTCGCAGGGTTGCAGGAATGGGGATGGATGTGGGTTGGGAGGGTCCCTCCTCGTCTATTTTTCTCCTTTTATGGGAAACAGAAGTCTGTTCCTCGGTGGAGATATAAACACCAAGAGAGACGGAAAACCACATGTCTGACGAAGAGCTGCCATCCTCCCTGTGTCTGAAATAAGAACTGTCTGTGTCCTCATCTCCATCACACCCCACATAGCACTCATGATGGAGATGAAACTCAATGAGTTCCTATGAGGCATTCCGTGCGGTCCCATTCTGTCCCATTGTGTTCTGTCCTTAGGGTTGTATCTATGGACGGTCTGTCGCCGTGTCTGCGGACGGTCTGTCGCCATGTCTGCGGACGGTCTGTCTCTGTGTCTCTGGAAGGTCTGTCGCCGTGTCTGCGGACGGTCTGTCTCCGTGTCTGCGGACGGTCTGTCTCCGTGTCTGCGGACGGTCTGTCTCCGTGTCTGCGGACGGTCTGTCGCCGTGTCTGCGGACGGTCTGTCTCTGTGTCTCTGGAAGGTCTGTCGCCGTGTCTGCGGACGGTCTGTCTCCGTGTCTGCGGACGGTCTGTCTCCGTGTCTGCGGACGGTCTGTCTCCGTGTCTGCGGACGGTCTGTCGCCGTGTCTGCGGACGGTCTGTCGCCGTGTCTATGGACGGTCTGTCGCCGTGTCTATGGACGGTCTGTCTCCGTGTCTGCGGACGGTCTGTCGCCGTGTCTATGGACGGTCTGTCTCCGTGTCTGCGGACGGTCTGTCGCCGTGTCTGCGGACGGTCTGTCGCCGTGTCTATGGACGGTCTGTCTCCGTGTCTGCGGACGGTCTGTCGCCGTGTCTGCGGACGGTCTGTCTCCGTGTCTGCGGACGGTCTGTCTCCGTGTCTGCGGACGGTCTGTCTCCGTGTCTGGGGACGGTCTGTCGCCGTGTCTGCGGACGGTCTGTCGCCGTGTCTGCGGACGGTCTGTCGCCGTGTCTGTGGAGGGTCTGTCTCTGTGTCTCTGGAAGGTCTGTCGCCGTGTCTGTGGATGGTCTGTCGCCGTGTCTGCGGACGGTCTGTCGCCGTGTCCGTGGAGGTCTGTCTCCGTGTCCGTGGACGGTCTGTCGCCGTGTCTGCGGTCGGTCTGTCTCCGTGTCTGTGGACGGTCTGTCTCTGTGTCTCTGGAAGGTCTGTCGCCGTGTCTGTGGACGGTCTGTCTCCGTGTCTGTGGAAGGTCTGTCGCCGTGTCTCTGGAAGGTCTGTCGCCGCGTCTGTGGACGGTCTGTCGCCGTGTCTGTGGACGGTCTGTCTCCGTGTCTGTGGACGGTCTGTCGCCGTGTCTGTGGACGGTCTGTCTCCGTGTCTGCGGGCGGTCTGTCGCCGTGTCTGCGGACGGTCTATCGCCGTGTCTGTGGACGGTCTGTCTCCGTGTCTGCGGACGGTCTGTCGCCGTGTCTGTGGACAGTCTGTCTCCGTGTCTCTGGAAGGTCTGTCGCCGCGTCTGTGGACGGTCTGTCTCCGTGTCTGTGGACGGTCTGTCGCCGTGTCTGTGGACGGTCTGTCGCCGTGTCTGTGCGCGGTCTGTCACTGTGTGCCCCCACCCCCATCTCTTTGCTCGGTTTTTGGCTCTCTCCCAGTTCGATGTTTCTGGAAACAATTTGGAGAAATGATTTCCTGTCTCTGGAGTGAGATTCCTGTAGAAGGGAACGTTGGACTGGAGCGCCCCCATCTGGCAGAGCTCGGGATTGCGGAATGACTGGAGATATGGGAAGGTTGGGGGACTTTTGGGCAGAAGACGTTTTCCGGAGAGTTCCGAGATCTGGGGGGCGTTCTGTACGGCAGTCCCATTTCCATGGATTCCACATGTAAGAGGATCATTCTTTGTACATTCGATGATTGGACGAACAATCAAAAATATTTCCACATTTCGTTTGCTTTTCACATCCAATATTGTGATTTCCTGAATGAAGAGCACATTCCTTCGCAGGGTCTCTGCTTTCTGTGGCAAATTCTCTCATTATTGTGGCTTTGGACTCCACTGTCCCCGATGTACTAAGAATGCAGAGAGAGAACAAGGAGGCCATTCCCAGGGAACCCGATGTGGGGGCGATTATTGAGGAACTTAGGGGTACGGGAGGGGTGGAGTTAGCACACAGCACAGGGAGAAGATTCTCAGGGAGGTCATAGGTCCAGCAAGGGTAACAGTTCCTGGATGGGGAAAATCGCCCCGGGGGTAGTAGTGAAGCACAGGGACTCCTGGGTGGAGTCCCTTTCCTGAGTGGGGGTCCTGTCCTGGGTGGAGTCCCTGTACAGGGTGGGGGTCCTGTCCTGAGTGGAGTCCCTATCCTGGGTGAAGTCCCTGTCTTGGGTGGAGTCCCTGTCCTGGGAGGGGGTCCTGTCCTGAGTGGAGTCCCTATCCTGGGTGGGAGCCCTGTCCTGGGTGGGGGTCGTGTCCTGGGTAGAGTCTCTGTCCTGGGTTGGGGTTCTTCCTTGGGTAAGGGTTATGTCCTGGGTGGAGTCCCTGTCCTGGGTGGAGTCCCTGTCCTGAATGGGGGTCCTGTCCTGGGTGGAGTCCCTGTACAGGGTGGGGGTCCTGTCCTGAGTGGAGTCCCTATCCTGGGTGAAGTCCCTATCTTGGGTGGAGTCCCTGTCCTGGGAGGGGGTCCTGTCCTGAGTGGAGTCCCTATCCTGGGTGGGAGCCCTGTCCTGGGTGGGGGTCGTGTCCTGGGTGGAGTCTCTGCCCTGGGTTGGGGTCCTATCCTGGGTGGAGTCCCTGTCCTAGGTGGAGTCCCTTTCCTGAGTGGGGGTCCTTGTCCTGGGTGGAGTCCCTGTCTTGGATGGGGGTCCTGTCCTGAGTGGAGTCCCTTTCCTGAGTGGGGGTCCTTGTCCTGGGTGGAGTCCCTGTCTTGGATGGGGGTCCTGTCCTGAGTGGAGTCCCTACCCTGGGTGGGGGTCCTGTCCTGAGTGGAGTCCCTGTCCTGGGTGGAGGTTGTGTCCTAAGTGGGGGTCGTATCCTGGGTGGAGTCCCTTTCCTGAGTGGGGGTCCTGTCCTGGGTGGAGTCCCTGTCCTGAGTAGGGGGCCGTGTCCTGGGTGAAGTCCCTGTCCTGGGTGGGGGCCGTGTCCTGAGTAGGGGGCCTGTCCTGAGTGGGGGTCCTGTCCTAAATGGAGTCCCTGTACTGGGTGGGGGTCGTGCCCTGGGTGGAGTCCCTTTCCTGAGTGGGGGTCCTGTCCTGGGTGGAGTCACTGTCCTGGGTGGGGCCCATGTCCTGAGTAGGGGTCCTGTCCTGAGTGGGGGCCGTGTGCTGGGTGGAGTCCCTGTCCTGGGTGGGGGCTGTGTCCTGAGTAGGGGTCCTGTCCTGAGTGGGGGTCCTGTCCTGGGTGGCGGCCATGTCCTGAGTGGGGGTACTGTCCTTGGTGGGGGCCGTGTCCTGAGTGGGGGTCCTGTCCTGGGTGGGGGCCATGTCCTGAGTGGGGGTCTTGTCCTGGGTGGAGTTCCTGTCCTGGGTGGGGGCCGTGTCCTGAGTGGGGGTCCTGTCCTTGGTGAGAGCCATGTCCTGAGTGGGGGTACTGTCCTTGGTGGGGGCCATGTCCTGAGTGGGGGCCATGTCCTGGATGGAGTTCCTGTCCTGGGTGGGGACCATGTTCTGAGTGGGGGTCCTGTCCTTGGTGAGGGCCATGTCCTGAGTGGGGGTCCTGTCCTTGGTGGGGGCCATGTCCTGAGTGGGGGCCCTGTCCTGGATGGAGTTCCTGTCCTGGATGGGGACCATGTTCTGAGTGGGGGTCCTGTCCCGAGTGGGGGTCCTGTCCTGAGTGGGAGCCATGTCCTGAGTGGGGGCCCTGTCCTGGATGGAGTTCCTGTCCTGGGTGGGGACCATGTTCTGAGTGGGGGTCCTGTCCTGAGTGGGGGTCCTGTCCTGAGTGGGAGCCATGTCTTGAGTGGGGGTCCTGTCCTTGGTGGGGGACGTGTCCTGTCCTTGGTGGGGACCATGTCCTGGGTTGATTTCATGTCCTGAGTGGGGTCCTGTCCCGGGTGGAGTTCCTGTCCTGGGTGGGGGCCATGTACTGAGTGGGGGTCCTGTCCTGGGTGGGGGCCATGTCCTGAGTGGGGGCCATGTCCTGAGTGTGGGTCCTGTCCTGGGTGGGGTTCCTGGGCGGGGGCACTGCCATGTTTATTATGAATCCCACTCTTCCCCTTGGTGAAGGTTTTGGTGTAGAGTATTATCCCGTGGGGGGGGAGATATTTTGATAACCCCCCCCAGAGGATGGTGACATTTGGAGGCACTGTGGAGGTTGATGTGGCACTAACAGTAGTATGGAGGAACGCATACCCAGGTGCAGCGCCCTCACCCTCCTCCCAGAGGCACTGGCAGCCTTACCCTGGAAGCAGCCGGCTGATGATGATGGGGAACTCCTCCTGATTCTGTGTCATTGAATCACTCATTGAAAGGGGCGTGTTCACAATAATAGCCGTGTGGAGTTCTATTAGTGAGGTCATTCATTCTTTGATAAACAGGTGGCAATTATTGCCCTTATTTAAGGAAGGAAGGCAGCAAATGTTGGACATGCTGGTTACAGTGCATTTCTCTCTGAAATTCTGAGGAAAATGGGTGGTTCCAGACATTGTTCAGAAGAACAGCATACCTTGATTAAAAAGTTGATTGGAGGGGAAAACATATAAAGAAGTGCAGAAAATGATTGGCTGCTCAGCTAAAATGATGGCAAATGCTTTAAAATGGCAACCAAAACCTGAAAGACGCGGAAGAAAGCGAAAAACTACCATTGGAATGGATAGAAGAATAGCCAAAATGGGGCGGACTCAGCCAACAATCAGCCCCAGGAAGATGAAAGAAGGTGTGACGTTCCCTGTGAGGACTCAGCCAACAATCAGCTCCAGGAAGATGAAAGAAGGTGTGACGTTCCCTGTGAGGACTGTTACAATTAGAAGACGCCTATGTGAAGCCAAGCTATCTGCAAGAAGTCCCCGCAAAGTCCCACTGTTGGGAAAAAGACGTGTGCTGAAGAGGTTACAATCTGCCAAAGAGCACATTGACTGGCCTAAAGAGAAATGGTGCAACATTTTGTGGACTGATGAAAGTAAGATTGTTCTTTTTGGGTCTAGTGGGCGGAGACAGTTTATCAGACGACCCCCAAACACTGAATTCAAGCCACAGTACACTGTGAAGACCGTGAAGCATGGTGGTGCAAGCATCATGATATGGGGATGTTTCTCATACTACGGTGTTGGGCCTATTTATCGCATACCAGGGATCATGGATCAGTTTTAATCCATCAGAATACTTGAAGAGGTCATGCTGCCTTATGCTGAAGAGGAAATGCCCTTGAAATGGGGGTTCCAACAAGACAACGACCCCAAACACACCAGTAAATGTGCAACATCTTGGTTCCAGACCAACAAGATGGATGTTATGGAGTGGCCAGCTCAATTATTCTACCCAGTAGCCTTCCTCTGCCCACTATTATGTGACACCATATGAAAACCTTAGATATTCCTGTTGTGCTGGATTCATCTTCTCTTCAGTCATAAGGCGTTGCCCACTTACACACTACTCCAGAAGGTATGGCTTAGGGTAAGAGCCCTTCAGGGGGTAGAGGCATTCACTGAGTATAGTCCCATCTGGCACACCACAACCTAGGGGGAACTAGAACACCTTCGGTGTGGAAGCAATATGGAATTCCTTACCTGAAGCAGATCTTTGGCAATGGATCTTTCCATACTTTTACTGACCAATGTGCTGCCTTCTGCCTCCCTTCCACACTGAAGTTTTCCTATCTTCAGCTTCACCATGCTGTCTGAGCCCAGGGCCCTCTGACCCTTTATCCCCCACACCCATCAATTGGTAAAGGATCCAAAGGGCTTCATATCCAGGTGCTGTGACATGCTACTTTTCCCATACCTAGAAGGCCATCCCTGTAATGGGTGCAGGATGTAGGCTCATTGGATGAGGAGTTGTGGGATAGTCCATTGGAACCTGTCTTGCTTAGCTCCCTCAATACCAGTCATAGGCTTTCACAGCTCTACATACTACTCTGTACCCATCACACCCCTCTCAAGCTCCATCGCATGGGTCTCCTCCATGTCCTCTCTGTACTAGAGGTGCTGCTGCTCAGGGGGGTCTTATTCACCTTCTATGACACTGTCCCAAACTTCATTGGTACTGGGCAGATATTGTTACCAACAAAAATGCAGCTTTCCACATTACTGTCCCTACTGAACACTACCTGCTACATTTTGAGTGTACTAGACGACCTCCCATTAGCAGACTTCCAAAATGGCCGCTGTTAGTAGGACCCTGTTCCAGGCTCGTAGGCTTCTCCTCCAACAATGAAGTCTGATAGAACCCCCCGCTCATAGAATGGGTCACGTATGTGGGCGATACTCTCAGATTAGGGAAATTCATTTTTCAGCACAAAGGCCATAAACCATGGGAGGACTGGTTAGCTGTTCCAGGCCTTGCACCTACTGAGTTGGTTGTGGACAGACTGTTGATTTATTTACAGGTATTGTTTTCTTTTCCTTTTTTTGTGCCGTATCAGTGCTTTGGAACACTTTTCATTGACTTGTTTAATGTTTGTACTTATTTATGTTTATTGGATGAACCTCAATAAACTTTATTTCTAATCTGGTTGAGCTTATCCATCCTCTTCATACAACCCTCTACACGCCTTGTGCAACCTTCTACTACAGAGGCATCTTCCCGTGACTCCTACATGATCTCACGGCCATCTCTGAGGTCTATCCTTTACATAGAGGTATTCCCTTCGGGAGGAACCCTCAAAAGATCCAATCTTTCTTCTTCTGTTCCCATCAGCAATGGTAACCTTCCTTATTCCTCTTCTACTTGGGGACAAGGTAGCCCTGAGACCACCCCCCAAATCACTAAAACTCATCTCTTATGTCCACTACTCCCTTATTCTATTCATCTCTGGGCACTGTTCCCATCATCACATTCTTCTTTGGGCGCTGTACCCCTCATCCTACTCCTCTCTGGGCACTGTACCCCTCATCCCATTCCTCTCTGGGCACTGTATCCATCATCCCACTCCTCTCTGGGCGCTGTACCCCTCATCCTACTCCTCGCTGGATGCTGTACCCCTCATCCCACTCCTCTCTGGGCACTGTATCCATCATCCCATTCCTCTCTGGGCACTGTACCCCTCATCCCACTCCTCTCTGGGCACTGTATCCATCATCCCACTCCTCTCTGGGCGCTGTACCCCTCATCCTACTCCTCGCTGGATGCTGTACCCCTCATCCTATTCCTCGCTGGGTGCTGTACCCCTCATCCCATTCTCTGGATGCTCTACCCCTCATCCTACTAATCTCTGGGCGCTGTACCCCTCATCCTTCTCCTCTCTGGGAGCTGTACCTTTCATCCCATTCCTCTCTGGGCTCTGTACCCCTCATCCTACTCCTCTCTGGGCTCTGTACCCCTCATCCTACTCTTCTATGAGCACTGTATCCCTCATCCTATTGCCCTCTGGGTGCTATACACCCCATCCTGCTCCTCTCTGGGCACTGTATCCTCATCCTACTCCTGTCTGGATGCAGTACCCCCTCATCCTACTCTTCTCTGGGTGCTGTACCCCTCATCCTATTGCCCTCTAGGTGCTATACCCTCATCCTACTCCTCTCTGGACCCCTCATCCTAATCCTCTCTGGACGCTGTACCCCTCATCCTACTCCTCTCTGGACGTTGTACCCCTCATCCTACTACTCTCTGGATGCTGTACCCCTCATCCTATTCCTCGCTGGGTGCTGTACCCCTAATCCCACTCCTCTCTGAGTGCTGTATCCCTCATCCCACTCCTCTCTGGGCGCTGTGCCCCTCATCCCATTCCTCGCTGGGCGCTGTACCCCTCATCCCATTCCTCTCTGGGCACTGTACCCCTCATCCCATTCCTCGCTGGGTGCTGTACCCCTCATCTCACTCCTCTCTGGGCACTGTACCCCTCATCCCATTCCTCGCTGGATGCTGTACCCCCTCATCCTACTCTTCTCTGGGTGCTGTACCCCTCATCCTATTGCCCTCTGGGTGCTATACACCTCATCCTACTCCTCTCTGGACCGCTCATCCTACTCCTCTCTGGACACTGTACCCCTTATCCTTCTACTCTCTGGACGCTGTACCTCTCATCCCATTCCTCTCTGGGCACTGTATCCCTCATCCCACTCCTCTCTGGGCGCTGTGCCCCTCATCCCATTCCTCGCTGGGCGCTGTACCCCTCATCCCATTCCTCTCTGGGCACTGTACCCCTCATCCCATTCCTCTCTGGGCGCTGTACCCCTCATCCCATTCCTCACTGGGTGCTGTACCCCTCATCTCACTCCTCTCTGGGCGCTGTACCCCTCATCCCATTCCTCTCTGGGCACTGTACCCCTCATCCCATTCCTCGCTGGGTGCTGTACCCCTCATCTCACTCCTCTCTGGGCACTATACCCCTCATCCCATTCCTCGCTGGATGCTGTACCCCCTCATCCTACTCTTCTCTGGGTGCTGTACCCCTCATCCTATTGCCCTCTGGGTGCTATACACCTCATCCTACTCCTCTCTGGAAACAGTACCCCTCATCCTTCTACTCTCTGGACGCTGTACCCCTCATCCCATTCCTCGCTGGGTGCTGTACCCCTAATCCCACTCCTCTCTGAGCGCTGCATCCCTCATCCCACTCCTCTCTTGGCGCTGTACCCCTCATCCCATTCCTCTCTGGGCGCTGTACCCCTCATCCCATTCCTCTCTGGGCACTGTACCTCTCATCCCATTCCTCACTGGGTGCTGTACCCCTAATCTCACTCCTCTCTGGGCGCTGTACCCCTAATCTCACTCCTCTCTTGGCGCTGTACCCCTCATCCCATTCCTCTCTGGGAACTGTACACCTCATCCTACTCCTCGCTGGGCGCTGTACCCCTCATCCCACTCCTCTCTGGGCGCTGTACCCCAAATTTTACTCTTCTCTGGGCGCTGAACCCCTCATCCTAACCCTTTCATTATCATAATTTCTTACTCATTTCTTCTACAAGACTTCTCTGGTGCTGTACTCTTCCCCTGGACTCCTGTCTACATGCCTTCATTCTCCAAATGCAATGGGAAAGGAATATCGCCTTTTTTTCTCGTAACATCTTTCTCTTCGGAGCCGAGTTTGCACCATCACGCTGCTGATTACAACACCCGTCCTGCTGCCAAATCTCACTTTCTTCTGTCAGTTTTGTGTCATCTCTTAAGAGTGCATTTGTAGGGCTCCACTTCTGAGGGTTACGTGTATTGGTCTATGCGATTGGTCTAACCCCTTGATGTTCTCTGTGCGGTGCAGAAGTAGATGCCAACCCCAAATAAATGAAGAATGACGACTTCAAGACAAACTGGTTAGATGCTGCACATGATTTATTCACAACCAATATGGGTTGCTCAGCATTGGATCATGGACAAGGTCAGGAGAATGTGGTCACACGGAGGTAGGGACACGGCTCCATACTGGATCACGGACAGGGTCAGAAGAATGTGGTCACACGGAGATAGGGACACGGCTCCATACTGGATCACGGACAGGGTCAGGAGAATGTGGTCACACGGAGATAGGGACACGGCTCCATACTGGATCATGGACAGGGTCAGGAGACTGTGGTCACACGGAGATAGGGACACGGCTCCATACTGGATCATGGACAGGGTCAGGAGACTGTGGTCACACGGAGATAGGGACACGGCTCCATACTGGATCATGGACAGGGTCAGGAGAATGTGGGCACACGGAGGTAGGGACACGGCTCCGAATTGGGTCATGGACAGGGTCAGGAGAATATGGTCACACGGAGGTAGGGACATGGCTCCGAATTGGGTCATGGACAGGGTCAGGATAATGTGGTCACACGGAGATAGGGACACGGCTCCGAACTAGATCATGGACAGGGTCCGGCGAATGTGGTCGCACCGAGGTAGTGACACTGCTCCGAATTGGGTCCTGGACAGGGTCAGGAGAATGTGGTCAAACGGCGGTAGGGACAGGGCTCCGAATGGGGTCATGGACAGGGTCAGGAGAATGTGGTCACACAGAGGTGGGGACACGGCTCCAAATTGGGTCATGGACAGGGTCAGGAGAACGTGGTCACACAGAGGTGGGGACACGGCTCCATACTGGATCATGGACAGGGTCAGGAGAATGCGGACACACAGAGATAGGGACACGGCTCCATACTGGATCATGGACAGGGTAAGGAGAATGCGGTCACACGCAGGTAGGGACACGGCTCCATACTGGATCATGGACAGGGTAAGGAGAATGCGGTCACACGCAGGTAGGGACACGGCTCCGAATTGGGTCATGGACAGGGTCAGGAGAATGCGGGCACACGGAGGTAGGGACACTGCTCCGAATTGGGTCATGGACAGGGTCAGGAGAATATGGTCACACGGAGATAGGGACACGGCTCCAAACTGGATCATGGACAGGGTCCGGCGAATGTGGTCGCACAGAGGTAGTGACACTGCTCCGAATTGGGTCCTGGACAGGGTCAGGAGAATGTGGTCAAACGGAGGTAGTGACACTGCTCCGAATTGGGTCCTGGACAGGGTCAGGAGAATGTGGTCAAACGGAGGTAGGGACAGGGCTCCGAATGGGGTCATGGACAGGGTCAGGAGAATGTGGTCACACGGAGGTAGGGACAGGGCTCCGAATGGGGTCATGGACAGGGTCAGGAGAATGTGGTCACACAGAGGTAGGGACACGGCTCCGAATTGGGTCATGGACAGGGTCAGGAGAATGTGGTCACACGGAGGTAGGGACACAGCTCCGAATTGGGTCATGGACTGGGTCAGGAGAACGTGGTCACACGGAGGTAGGGACACTGCTCCGAATTGGGTCAAGCAGAAGGTCAGGAGAATGTAGTCACACGGAGGTAGGGACACAGCTCCGAATTGGGTCATGGACAGGGTCAGGAGAACGTGGTCACACGGAGGTAGGGACACGGCTCCGAATTGGGTCATGGACAGGGTCAGGAGAATATGGTCACACTGAGGTAGGGACATGGCTCCGAATTGGGTCATGGACAGGGTCAGGATAATGTGGTCACACGGAGATAGGGACACGGCTCCAAACTAGATCATGGACAGGGTCCGGCGAATGTGGTCGCACAGAGGTAGTGATACTGCTCCGAATTGGGTCCTGGACAGGGTCAGGAGAATGTGGTCAAACGGCGGTAGGGACAGGGCTCCGAATGGGGTCATGGACAGGGTCAGGAGAATGTGGTCACACAGAGGTGGGGACACGGCTCCAAATTGGGTCATGGACAGGGTCAGGAGAACGTGGTCACACAGAGGTAGGGACACGGCTCCATACTGGATCATGGACAGGGTCAGGAGAATGCGGACACACGGAGATAGGGACACGGCTCCATACTGGATCATGGACAGGGTAAGGAGAATGCGGTCACACGCAGGTAGGGACACGGCTCCGAATTGGGTCATTGACAGGGTCAGGAGAATGTGGGCACGCGGAGGTAGGGACTTGGCTCCAAATTGGGTCATGGTCAGGAGAATATGGTCACACAGAGGTAGGAACACGGCTCCGAATTGGGTCATGGACAGGGTCAGGAGAATGCGGTCACAAAGAGGTAGAGACACTGCTCCATACTGGATCATGGACAAGGTTGGATAATGCAGTCACATGCAGGTAGGGACACGGCTACGAATTGGGTCATGGACAGGGTCAGGAGAATGTGGTCACACGCAGGTAGGGACACGGCTCCGAATTGGGTCATGGACAGGGTCAGGATAATGTGGTCACACGGAGATAGGGACACGGCTCCGAACTGGATCATGGACAGGGTCCGGCGAATGTGGTCGCACAGAGGTAGTGACACTGCTCCAAATTGGGTCCTGGACAGGGTCAGGAGAATGTGGTCAAACTGAGGTAGTGACACTGCTCCGAATTGGGTCCTGGACAGGGTCAGGAGAATGTGGTCACACGGAGGTAGGGACAGGGCTCCGAATGGGGTCATGGACAGGGTCAGGAGAATGTGGTCAAACGGAGGTAGGGACAGGGCTCCGAATGGGGTCATGGACAGGGTCAGGAGAATGTGGTCACACAGAGGTAGGGACACGGCTCCAAATTGGGTCCTGGACAGGGTCAGGAGAATGTGGTCACACGGAGGTAAGGACACGGCTCCGAATAGGGTCATGGACAGGGTCAGGAGAACGTGGTCACACAGAGGTAGTGACACTGCTCCGAATTGGGTCCTGGACAGGGTTGGAGAATGTGGTCACACAGAGGTAGGGACACGGCTCCAAATTGGGTCATGGACAGGGTCAGGAGAATGTAGTCACACGGAGATAGGGACACAGCTCCATACTGGATCATGGACAGGGTAAGGAGAATGCGGTCACACGCAGGTAGGGACACGGCTCCAAATTGGGTCATGGACAGGGTCAGGAGAATATGGTCACACGGAGGTAGGGACATGGCTCCGAATTGGGTCATGGACAGGGTCAGGATAATGTGGTCACACGGAGATAGGGACACGGCTCCGAACTAGATCATGGACAGGGTCCGGCGAATGTGGTCGCACAGAGGTAGTGACACTGCTCCGAATTGGGTCCTGGACAGGGTCAGGAGAATGTGGTCAAACGGCGGTAAGGACAGGGCTCCGAATGGGGTCATGGACAGGGTCAGGAGAATGTGGTCACACAGAGGTAGGGACACGGCTCCAAATTGGGTCATGGACAGGGTCAGGAGAACGTGGTCACACAGAGGTAGGGACACGGCTCCATACTGGATCATGGACAGGGTCAGGAGAATGCGGACACACGGAGATAGGGACACGGCTCCATACTGGATCATGGACAGGGTAAGGAGAATGCGGTCACACGCAGGTAGGGACACGGCTCCGAATTGGGTCATTGACAGGGTCAGGAGAATGTGGGCACACGGAGGTAGGGACTTGGCTCCAAATTGGGTCATGGTCAGGAGAATATGGTCACACGGAGGTAGGAACACGGCTCCGAATTGGGTCATGGACAGGGTCAGGAGAATGCGGTCACAAAGAGGTAGAGACACGGCTCCATACTGGATCATGGACAAGGTTGGATAATGCAGTCACATGCAGGTAGGGACACGGCTACGAATTGGGTCATGGACAGGGTCAGGAGAATGTGGTCACACGCAGGTAGGGACACGGCTCCGAATTGGGTCATGGACAGGGTCAGGAGAATGTGGGCACACGGAGGTAGGGACACGGCTCCGAATTGGGTCATGGACAGGGTCAGGAGAATATGGTCACATGGAGGTAGGGACATGGCTCCGAATTGGGTCATGGACAGGGTCAGGATAATGTGGTCACACGGAGATAGGGACACGGCTCCGAACTGGATCATGGACAGGGTCCGGCGAATGTGGTCGCACAGAGGTAGTGACACTGCTCCGAATTGGGTCCTGGACAGGGTCAGGAGAATGTGGTCAAACGGAGGTAGGGACAGGGCTCCGAATTGGGTCATGGACAGGGTCAGGAGAACGTGGTCACACGGAGGTAGTGACACGGCTCCGAATTGGGTCATGGACAGGGTCAGGAGAATGTGGTCACACGGAGGTAAGGACACGGCTCCGAATTGGGTCCTGGACAGGGTCAGGAGAACGTGGTCACACAGAGGTAGGGACACGGCTCCGAATTGGGTCATGGACAGGGTCAGGAGAACGTGGTCACACAGGGGTAGGGACACGGCTCCGAATTGGGTCATGGACAGGGTCAGGAGAACGTGGTCACACGGAGGTAGGGACACGGCTCCAAATTGGGTCATGGACAGGGTCAGGAGAACGTGGTCACACGGAGGTAGGGACACTGCTCCGAATTGGGTCAAGCAGAAGGTCAGGAGAACGTGGTCACACAGAGGTAGTGACACTGCTCCGAATTGGGTCCTGGACAGGGTCAGGAGAACGTGGTCAAACAGAGGTAGGGACAGGGCTTCGAATTGGGTCATGGACAGGGTCAGGAGAACGTGGTCACACGGAGGTAGTGACACTGCTCCGAATTGGGTCCTGGACAGGGTCAGGAGAACGTGGTCAAACGGAGGTAGGGACAGGGGTCCGAATTGGGTCATGGACAGGGTCAGGATAATGTGGTCACACGGAGATAGGGACACGGCTCCGAACTGGATCATGGACAGGGTCCGGCGAATGTGGTCGCACAGAGGTAGTGACACTGCTCCGAATTGGGTCCTGGACAGGGTCAGGAGAACGTGGTCAAACGGAGGTAGGGACAGGGCTCCGAATAGGGTCATGGACAGGGTCAGGAGAACGTGGTCACACGGAGGTAGGGACACTGCTGCGAATTGGGTCATGGACAGGGTCAGGAGAACGTGGTCACACGGAGGTAGTGACACGGCTCCGAATTGGGTCATGGACAGGGTCAGGAGAACGTGGTCACACGGAGGTAGGGACACTGCTCCGAATGGGGTCATGGACAGGGTCAGGAGAACGTAGTCACACGGAGGTAGGGACACAGCTCCGAATTGGGTCCTGGACAGGGTCAGGAGAATGTGGTCACACAGAGGTAGGGACACGGCTCCGAATTGGGTCATGGACAGGGTCAGGAGAACGTGGTCACACAGAGGTAGGGACACGGCTCCAAATTGGGTCATGGACAGGGTCAGGAGAACGTGGTCACACGGAGGTAGGGACACGGCTCCGAATTGGGTCATGGACAGGGTCAGGAGAATGTGGTCACACGGAGGTAGGGACACTGCTCCGAATTGGGTCAAGCAGAAGGTCAGGAGAATGTAGTCACACGGAGGTAGGGACACGGCTCCGAATAGGGTCATGGACAGGGTCAGGAGAACGTGGTCACACGGAGGTAGGGACACGGCTCCGAATTGGGTCATGGACAGGGTCATGAGAACGTGGTCACACGGAGGTAGGGACACTGCTCCGAATTGGGTCATGGACAGGGTCAGGAGAACGTGGTCACACGGAGGTAGTGACACGGCTCCGAATTGGGTCATGGACAGGGTCAGGAGAACGTGGTCACACGGAGGTAGTGACACGGCTCCGAATTGGATCCTGGACAGGGTCAGGAGAACGTGGTCACACGGAGGTAGGGACACGGCTCCGAATTGGGTCATGGACAGGGTCAGGAGAACGTGGTCACACGGAGGTAGGGACACGGCTCCGAATTGGGTCATGGACAAGGTCAGGAGAATGGCAGCACTCTAAGGTTGTTGATGCAGTAACTCTTTGCTGCTTGTCGGCACCAAAACTGGTTGATTTAGTTCTGGAGGAGACCACCCAACTCTATTGAAGACAATAGTTGCCTACTAGAACTTTGTAGACTTACATGTATAAAATATTATACATGCTTATGAATGATTTTCTGCATTGCTATGGTGCAACACTTGTGCGTAGATGAGAGAGAAGCTCATCTGTCATCACTGGTTATGTAGTATCATCTGGTTGAGGGACACAAGGAAGGAGGGGCATGTGCACCCCAAATACTGCCACTTGAACTGATCTATGGGATCTGAGAAGGCACAGAGTGCATACCATGCTAGGCGTACACGTCAGTCTCTGCTCTGAACTACATCCTCCAGATGCTGGGACAGCCTCCGTTTGTCCTGTGCCTGCTCACATAACCGGAGAAGGGTGCACGCCCGTCTTGGAGGTGGATGCAATCTTTTCAGAAGATATATACAGCAGTCTCTTCTGAGCTGGGCACTCTCATGAACCTCTGCAAAGTTATAAACGGCAGGCAGGCTGTCCAGAGTCAGCATAGAGTCTCGCACCATGTTTTCCAGCACACACTGTAGACCAGGTAGGAGAAATTGTCCAGCAGCAGCCAAGGTAGAAGACAGAGGGGACCGGACCAGCTCTTGATCTGGTTCCATGTGCTGCAAACTCTTCAAAGTAGGGCACAATGAATCTTTGGCGCAGCCATGAAGATAATGTAACAATGGTAGGAAAGCGCAGACTGGAATCTCTCTCACACGTACCTCACCTTGCTGGGCTTCAGCATAACCACCTTGGAGCATGGCATGAAATACCTCAGAGCTTTCACAAATCAAGTCCCGGCTACCTTCCAACCGTTCACCTCCATCAAGTACAAAAGCAATATCCCCCTGGCCTTGAGAAAAGAGCTTCCGGTAACAGCAAGTAAGGGACACTGGTGAATCTTGAGGTGACAGCATGGAGGTCCGGCATTCGGAAGGCTGAGGGGTCAGCACGGAGGTCCGGCATTCCGAAGGCTGAGAGGTCAGCACGAAGGACCGGTATTCGGAAGGCTGAGGGGTCAGCACGGAGGACCGGAATTCGGAAGTCTGAGGGGTCAGCACGGAGGACCGGCATTCGGAAGGCTGAGGGGTCAGCACGGAGGACCGGTATTCGGAAGGCTGAGGGGTCAGCACGGAGGACCGGCATTCCGAAGTCTGAGGGGTCAGCACGGAGGTCCGGCATTCCGAAGTCTGAGGGGTCAGCACGGAGGTCCGGCATTCCGAAGTCTGAGGGGTCAGCACGGAGGACCGGCATTCAGAAGTCTGAGGGGTCAGCATAGAGGACAGGCATTCCGAAGCATGGAAAAAGTATACAGGGTCCACCGAAATCATTAATGACTCCAACACAAGATGAATGGCTCCATCCAGCAGGTTCTGACGGTGTGGAGAATCCTTCCTACAACATAGGATGAAGAGATAGCAGCCTTAGTTCAGTATGGAAGAAGGACAAGGACTAGACTCACAAGACCTTGTACATCTCCAGTTGTTAAGATTTAACTCTTTTGCAGCCAAAGCCTAGTTTCATTTTTCCTGTTAAAATGTACATTTTAGGCCTGAAGATTACAAAGAAACCTCAAACATTGCATATATTTTGAAATCAGAGAGCCTGGAGCATTAAAAAAAAAAATATTCTGCACAAGCATTGCTTTAAAATCTCTGACCGTCCTTCATTTTACAGTTATGAATGATTGGGCGTGGCAACACCCCCTGTGTCATGTAAACCCTAACTATACGTGTTGCATCAGGAACATGTTCCAGTCTGGATTCGGGTGTAACATATTCCGAAAGGTGAACTTATCCTTTAACTAGATTACTATTACAAAAGGGTGAATGACCATAGTGCCAGCATCTCATCAGTGAGACTTCTGGGGCCGACTCCTAATGTCACCTCAGCACTTCCACAGAAGCCGATAAAGCACAGATCGTTACAGATAGGTGCTGCTGCCAATCTAACCCATCTATGATGGTGAAAAGGTTCCATCTGAACACACCAGAGAAACAAGGCAGTCATACATGCCACACATCACTGGAGTGAGGTATTAGAATAGCCCCTCACCTAGCATAGATATATACAGGGGATACACATGGGGTATACAGAGATGTATTATCATTGGAGTAGATAATACATATATACACGGCTCCACCAATGAGAGGAAGACTCTGAAAACCCATCAGATCTCAATGGGGAGGAATCTCCTGCTGGATCTCTATACTGACATGGACGGGTGATGGGTGAGGAACGGAAATGATCGACCTACAGAGGACTGAATTCACAGACACCCCAAAAATCAAAGTGAAGAAATGATGCAGCAGGCGAGTCCATGTTGGTGAAATGTCATTGCAGCAACTCAGAATGGTCCTCAGTAGTCTGTGTGGCCCCCACATACTTGTATGCATGCCTGACAACGTCGGGGGAGGGTCCTAATGAGACCACGGATGGTGTCCTGGGGGATTTCCTACCAGATCTGGACCAGGACATCACTGAGCTCCTGGACAGTCTGAGGTGCAACCTGGAGGCGTTGGATGGACCGAAACACGACATCCCAGAGGGGTTCTATTGGATTTAGGTCAGGAGAGGGTGGGGGCCATTCAATGGTATCAATTCCTTCATCCTCCAGGAACTGCCTGCATACTCTCCCCACATGAGGCCGGGCATTGTCATGTACCAGGAGGAACCCAGGACCCACCGCAGCAGGAGGAACCCAGGACACACTGCACCAGGAGGAACCCAGGACCCACCACACCAGCGTAGAGCCTGACAATGGGTCCAAGGATTTCATCCCGATACCTAATGGCAGTCAGGGGGCCATTGTCTAGCCTGTAGAGGTCTGTGTCCCCCTCCATGGAGATGCCTCCCCAGACCATCACTGACCCACCAGCAAAACGGTCAAGCTGAACCATGTCACAGGCAGCAGAACGTTCTCCACGGCTTCTCCAGACCCTTTCACGTCTGTCACATGTGCTCAGGGGGAACCTGCTCTCATCTGTGAAAAGCACAGGGTGCCAGTGGTGGACCTGCCAATTCTGGTGTTCAATGGCCAATGCCAATCCAGCTCTATGGTGCCGGGCAGTGAGCACAGGGCCCACTACAGGACGTCGGGCCCTCAGGCCACCCTCATGAGGTCTGTTTCTGATTGTTTGGTCAGAGACATTCACACCAGCGGCTTGCTGGAGGTAATTTTGTAGGGCTCTGGCAGGGCTCATCCTGTACAAAGGAGCAGATACCGGTCCTGCTGATGGGTTAAGCACCTTCTACGGCCCTGTCCAGCTCTGCTAGAGGAACTGCCTGTCTCCTGGAATCTCCTCCATGCGCTTGAGACTGTGCTGGGAGTCACAGCAAACCTTCTGGCAATGGCAGGTATTGATGTGCCATCCTGGAGGAGTTGGACTGCCTGTGCAACCTCTGTAGGGTCCAGGTATGGCCTCATGCTACCAGTAGTGACACTGACCCGAGCCAAATGCAAAACTAGTGAAAAACAGTCAGAAAAGAGGAGTAGGGAAAAGAATGTCAGTGTCCTCCACCTGTAAAACCATTCCTATTTTGGGGGTTGTCTCATTGTTGCCCATCTAGTGCACCTGTTGTTAATTTCATTACCACCAAAGTAGCTGAAACTGATTAACAACCCCCTCCGCTACTTACCTGACCAGATCCATATCCCAGGAGTTTTACAAAGTCTTCCTTTCATTTTTTTGATCAGTGTATATAAGAATTATCAAAGACTTGTGTGAAATGAGTACAGTGGAGATAAATGATGGCTACCAGAGAGTTATGACACAGAGTCTCACCTGTAAATAAATGGCAGACAGAGGGCGCATTGTTGTCGGTCACTCTGAGGCCCAGACACCAACATGTGAGCCACCAGTCCCATTCCAAAGGGGGATGCAGCCTGGATACAAAGATTGCGCAGCAGAATGTCACCTGCAGGACAGAAAATACACAGATCATATGACTGGGAAGAGCAGAAAATACACAGATCATATGACTGGGAAGGGCAGAAAATACACAGATCATGTGACCTTCAGGATTAATAAAAAAAACAAAAAACAGAGATCTCAGTTCTTCCAAGCAATGCTCTCACTCCATGCAGTCATAATCTGGGTCTAAGTGGCCTACAGACTTCCTTTCAACAGATACGAGGCTGGCAGTCCGCTGTGTGCAGAGAAGATCTTCCCCTCTAAATTCCACAACGACTTATCTGCTGAAGTGAGCGACTCTGAGGGGCTTTTACAGAAACTGCCCTTTTTTCAGTCATTACTGCCACTTCCTGTCTGGTATACCACCTGCAGGACATGAAGGGCAAATCAACAGAAGCGAGGTGTGACGGACAGGAGTGACTTTGGGTGGGGGGCCCATGGAACCCAGCTCACTTTGGGTGGGGGGGGCCCATGGAACCCAGCTCACTTTGGGTGGGGGGCTCATGGAACCCAGCTCACTTTGGAGAGGTGGGGAGACCCCCGTCTCAGCTCCCCATATCCCTCTTATTTGTAAGTCACCCTGTGCCTGTTAGGGGTACAGGGGGATCTGTCCTAATATTGGGGTGGGGGTTGTGGATTGTTTGGTGTTGTGTGGCTACATCCCATTGTTCTATTGTGTGTCTTGCTTAGGAGCAAACTATTATGGGATGTATGTGTTTATGTTTATTAGCTTGGGAAGGGGGGGGGGGGGGTGTCTCCAGCAGCCCTCCCTCCTGATGGGACTGTCTGCTGGAGTGAAGTTTGAATACCTGTGTCTGTTACTAAATGTTGATTGTCCCGCCCGGTGTCATTATACAGGGAGGGGGGAGTGTCCCACCACGAGTGTATATATCTTGTATCTGTGTTCAAATAAACTAGTCTACCTCTGGCTTACTTCAAATCTGGTGTCGTCTGGATCTTGGGGTAACAATAGCCAGAGTCACTGGTCTCGCGTTCCTAAGCCTGAGATGCAGATTCTTGATGGAGATACCCAGTCATGGGTGTCTGGGGTCCGTTACACAAGGGTAGCAGTGAAAGTTGGCAGGGGTTCCAGTCCTCCCATATTCTATCCTAAAGATTGTCTGTACTTACTGTATTGTCTGTTTCCTGGTATTCCTAGGGGGACCCAGGATTCAGTAACATTGGGCTGTACCACCATCCACAGGAGGATTATGGCAGAACCCCTCCCACTCCCAGGATGCCTAAGACATGGGGAAGGGGGCCTCCATGACTCCAAGAAACAGATGTTATGGCAGAGAAATAAATGTAAGTTTTTTTCCCAACATTGAGGGGCACAGAACTGAGCAGCATTTGGGGTGGGCAGCACAGACAAGACAAAAACAGGCAAAGTGCAGGCAGTTTCCAGATGGACCTTCGAGAACGGCATCAGAAGAGGCCGAAACATTCACCTGGGAGAACGTGTGAAGACAGAAGACGGGGGGGATGGGCAGATCCTGAGACACCAGTCAGGGAAAATCTGTCTGTCTGTGTCAGGTGGGCTGGTTTATCTAGAGACTGAACCTTTTGTGCCACAACAGAATGTTGATCTGAAGGGGTCTGGTGTGGAACTGAGCAACTTGAACTTTGAAAGTCTATTGTGAAGATCAGAATTTTCATGCAGGACTGGACAGTTTCTGGACTGTTGAGTCCAACTCTGGGAGCTGAGAGAAGAAACTCTGGTTTAATCTGTACGTAGGATGAGCTCCATTGACTTCAGCGATGAGTTGGTTCCAGCACTGACTTCTGAGGGTTTAGGATCCCTCCGTTTACCATCCTTGGACTTTTCCAGCCTCTATATGGAAGTCTGTAACAAAGGTTTGTACAGTTTCAGCCTCTCAGAGATCCAAGACTGGAAGCAGTGCTAGTAGAAGCTGTAGGCCGCTCTCCCATCTTTATGGAGAAAGGCTCCTCATCAATAAGAAGAGCTGGGCATTGTTTGTTTTAAAGCCCCCTGGAGTGGGGCTGGCCTGCTCTGCAACGGTTAAATGCTCATTTAGGTCTAGGGGCAGCAAAAAGCAGTTTTATTTACTGGATCTTCTACTCTGCTATGCACCGGCAGTGGATTGGCCTCTGCGCCCTCACTTTCTTTTCAGGGCTATGGGCTCTGCATTGAATGTGATGTCATAGGACCTGTGCCTGCTGGAGCATAGGGAAGAAGAGGCTGTGGGGAATGATCCTTTATAGTTCAGAGACAGCCTGTGAGAGCAGAGGATTGGGTTCCTAAAAGTACAGTCAAGGCCACAAATATTACCCCCCCGCATTTCTGTCTGATAACACACCACTTCGCCCAGAAAATGTCTGCCATGACAAATGTTTTGGCATTCTCACGTTTATTTCTTTGGTTTGTATTGGTATGACACAAAAGGGAGAAACAAAAAGCCAAATCTGACACATTCCACACAGAACCCCCAAAATGGACATTATTGGCACATTCTCAGAATTGTAAGAAATAATTGCATTCCAAGTCTGTGATGTTCCTGTAATTTGTCATTAGACTCCCCGTATCCATGACCAGGTGCTGACAACATAGAAATCACACCGACAACCAGTTACAATGGTGAAAAATGCCCTCCGCCTTTCTGTTGTGTGTCTCTGTGTGCCACATGGAGCATGGAGAAGAGAAAAAAGCAACAAAAAATTGAGGATTTGAGAAAAAAAAAAAATTGTGGAAAAGCATGGACAATCTCAAGGTTACAAGTCCATCTCCAGAGATCTTCCTGTTCCTGTGTCCACTGTGCGCAACATTGTCAAGAAGTTTACAGCTCATGGCACTGTAGCTAATCTGCCTGGATGTGGACGAAAGAGAAAAATCAATCAAAGATTGCAAGGAAGGGTTGTTGGAATGGTGGCTAAAGAACCTCCATCAACTTCCAGACAAAATCAAACTGACCTTCAGGCACCGGGTACAACGGTGTCTGCTTGCACTATATGTCACTATCTGAATGAAAAGGGGCGCTATGGTAGGAGACCCAGGAGGACTCCACCACTGACACAGAAATATGGGAGGAGACTCAGGAGGACCTCACTGCTGACACAAATATGGGAGGAGACCCAGGAGGACCCCACTACTGACACAGAAATATGATGGGAGACCCAGGAGGACCCCACTGCTGACACAGAAATATGGTGGGAGACCCAGGAGGACCCCACTGCTGACACAGAAATACGGTAGGAGACCCAGAAGGACCCCACTGCTGACACAGAAATACGGTGGGAGACCCAGGAGGACCCCACTGCTGACACAGAAATACGGTAGGAGACCCAGGAGGACCCCACTGCTGACACAGAAATACGGTAGGAGACCCAGGAGGACCCCACTGCTGACACAGAAATACGGTAGGAGACCCAGGAGGACCCCACTGCTGACACAGAAATATGGGAGGAGACGCAGGAGGACCCCACTGCTGACACAGAAACATATTGGAAGCCAGACTGGAGTTTGCCAAAACTGACCTGAGGAAGCCAAAATCCTTTTGGAAGAATGTGCTGGGGACAGACAACACAAAATACGATTTTTGGTAAAGTCCATCATTCTACTGTTTTCAGAAAAAGCAATGAGGCCTTTACAGAAAAGAATCTAGTCCCTCCAGTCACACATGGTGGGGGTCACTGATGGTTTGGGGTGGCTTTGCTTCTTCAGGCACTGGAGGTCTTGACCGTGTGCATGGCATTATGAAATCTGAAGACTACCAAAGAATTCTGGGGTGCAATGTAGGGCCCGCTGTCAGAAAGTTGGGTCTCCAATGTCAGAGGTCATGGGTCTTCCAGCAGGAGAATGACCCAAAGCACACGTCACAAAGCCCCCAGAGAAGGTGTCAGACAAAGCGCTGAGGAGGACTGAACTGGCGAGCAAGGAGTCCAGATCTCCTGTGGAGAGATTTCAGAAGAGCAGTTGGGAAAGTTAACCCTTCCAATTTGAGAGACCCGGAGCAGTTGGCGAAAGAAGAGCGATCCAAAACTCCAGTAGATAGGTGGAAGGAAGCCACTGATTTCACTTATTTTTTGCAAGGGGTGCGCTACCAAATATTACATTGAGGGTACCAATAATTCTGTCCAGTCCATTTTTGTGGTTTTGGGTGGAATGTGTCAGATTTGGCGCTTTGGTTTCTCCACATTTTTCGGTCATACCAATACAAGCAAAAGAAATAAACATGAGAATAGCAAAACATTTGTAATTGCAACAATTTTCTGATTGAAGTGTTGCATTATCGGACAGAAACGTGTGGGGGGACGGACGACGACAAGATTTTGGGCCATGACTGTACTTTTTGCAGGCAGTATTCTACTACAAGGGAGCCATTTTCTTTCTGTAGACTTCAGCTTTAAACCTGAAAGCTATGGCAGCCACTTGCACCTTCTCAGAAACCTAATCATCCAGCGTGGATCTATGAAAGTCTTCATCAGTCTGTGCAGCAGAAGCCTTTGAGGCCGCTCTAGCTGCAGACAATGATTCTAAAGGGGAAGGCGATGAGGTATGCTAACAGTCTTTGCATTTAGAGTAGGAGGAGTTATATAGCCACTTCCCTTTGTTTGCCAAATTGTTCTGTCCAAATCCTCCCGTAAGCTGCAGTATAACCAAAAGTCCACTGAATCCTGTGTCCCCCAATGAACAGAAAAAGGAAAAAAAAACCAAAAAACGTTTTGCTTGGACATGAACTTTAATCCTTTCTAAGGCAGAAATCCGGATCAGGTATGTAGGGTCATGTGCTCTGAATTTTCTTTCCAATCTACATGCTTGTTCCAGGACTGTGGCTGAGAAAGCAGTAAAGCCAGAGAGCCAGGCAAGTAGTATTTTGTTGGCAGGAGGTCAAAAGCCACCATTTTTTTCCCAGTCTGACTAGCCTTCCCTGTCATTCCTCCAATCTCTTACCAAGTTTTCTTGCTCTTTCTGGGTGTCGGCTCCTCTCCTTGTCATCTCCACCTGGAGACTCATGAAGAAGCAATCTTGCTCGCAACGTGCAAATGCTGCCAGTCCGGATGAAGGCCTCCAGACACAACGGGTCACAAGTTAGGCGTTGCAGAATACGAGCAGCTTGATTTGAGGGGTTAGGGTGGCAAGCCACATAGGTCAGAAGCCCCTTTAAAACTGAAGGGGAGACCAAACAAGAGGAGGGATCTGACAGCTGAGAGAAACGGGAAAGGAGAAGTAAGACTGGGAACTCGGGTCCATAGACTTCTGAGGGTGCAGGAGAAGGAGGCCCCAGAAGGGATGGTGATGCAAAGATTTCTTTTATGGGTGACTGGCAAGACTGATTGGAAGGTAAAGGAAAACAGGGCTGGCCAGGTGTTTGGGGCACTTGTGTCCTCTTCTGTGAGACTTTGGTCATTTGACTTCCTTTTCCTTGAGGAGAAAGCTTTGTCTTGGTGGATTCCTCTCTGTTCTCCATGATCCCTTCAGGAGGCAGATCATCCAGACTGTTGATGTAACCTTCTGATAATAGCCAAGATCTGCAAGAAAGAGACCGTCAGATAAAATGAGATCCCTACCCTCTGCCAGCCCGACAAAGTGCAGTAGGGAGTGAGGGCTGAGGAAGTCTTTGTGAAATTCAGTCAGCTCAGGTCTGGTAATGTGATGCATAACAACACAACAGAGGATAACAGAGGACTAGTCAGTGTAAATGTGTTCAGAGATGTGAAGCATGATTGGACATCACAGAAATATGAACATTGAGCTTAGCCATTAACAAGTGTTTACACAATGGTGATCCAAAAAAAGAAAACAAAACCCCCCACACATTTCAAAACCTATGTTCCCCCACTTGTAAATAAACCTATTAGGTCATCCTGGACTTTATGCCTGTACTCATTTTCCACCTTTTTATCTGCCATGAAATGTGTGGCATTGGGCTCAGTGGGCAAGCCAGGGAAGTGCAGGAGCATGTAGAAGAGAAGAATAGGCTTCTTACTATGCCCAATATCTAGCAGACCTATTACTTTGTCTGCTATACATGGTCAGGACTCACAGGACCCCATTTATAACCAATCAGGAACGGCCATTACCCGAGCAACCTCCTGCAGTGCTGACAGAGTGGTACCAAGGTAAGGCCTGAGCCTAGAGACAGGATTAGAAGACAGAATCAGAACCTTACTGGTGGGGGGGGGTCAGTATCCAATCATTAGGCTGGGGGCCGGTCAGTGACCAAACAATATTGCTTAAAATTCAGCAGAACACATTAAAGTCACCGAGAGGAATGACTAATTATTTGGAAGGCAAGGCCATTCTTCAGTACATTTTACAGGAGTTTTCTTACAGTTCTGGAGAGCGTGGTAAAGGGTTAGACTGTCTAGAAGGTTTTCCTGCCAACAAATTTCTTCTCACTTCCTGTCCCAGTGACCAGAAAGGAAGTGAAGGGAATCTCTACAATGGGGACCATTTACCTCCCAGTGACACCTGGAGATCTGGCAGGGGTTCCAAGCCTTCCCCACAAAGGTTTGTCATAGCTTTAGGTGCCATCATTGTGTACTTCTGCTGTTACAGTAGTTCTAAGATTTGACTAAACAGGCCACATCACTTACCCTGTAAGAGGACCATCTCCTTTAGAATTAACACCACAAACGTACGGCTAAAGCTAAACAAGCCAGTCAATCTCTATCCAATCAGGAAGGATCATTGGCCAGACATTTGGTGGCTAATCTGAAGGAAGTGGCACAATTATGTTGTATTGTGAACACCGGGAATCAGGCCAGTCACAATGTTAGCAAAGAGAGGCAAACCATTAGATGGTGAGAGATCATTTTATCCTCAGATATCATCGCCGCCCTGATGACGTCTTGAAGATTAAACGCGTAGGGTGGAGTCACAGCATGTGACATCATTGCGCACCAGCATGGACCACGGCCAACTTGTTGGTTTGAGACACTATTCTGACATGCTGGTTTTTAGATCGATGAATGTGAGTGTAATGCTTGAATAAATTATTCTTTGCAGTTTTCCTACACTGTGAGATGGCCTTGTTCTCCTCTTTGATGTATGTTGCCTTGAGAGAGCGCTGGCTTATCTGGAACTGGAAGGAGTGGTGGATACACAGTGAATCGACTGAGGACTCATATCTGGAGGTCTGTGTCTAAAATTGTGCTGACCAAGCCTTAGGGTAAGAGGCCATGTGATTGGTTTGACGGTGGAGGACTTTCCTATGTTGTGTCTCATCTTTTAAGCACCAGTACCTACGGATTTAGGAGGCTTTTGCATGGACGTATTCTTTGATTTATCTGCATGTGTTTTCACCTTTCCACACCTATTATTGGTGGGGTGCATATTCACCAACATTTGTTATCGGAAAGTTGATAGTGATGCACTTATTACTATAATCTATATGCCTACAAAATGCACTAGCTGCTCTTTTATTATTCAAGCCTGAGAGTTACCCAATTTTCACATAATCACTACAGTGCTGGCATCCACTGATCTCCTGGTAGATCTCCCACCAAGAACATCGGATGGTGAGAGATCTTCTCCTCCCATATCACTACAGAGCTGGCATCCACTGATCTCCTGACAGATCTCCCACCAAGAACATTAGATGGTGAGAGATCTTCTCCTCCCATATCACTACAGTGCTGGCATCCACTGATCTCCTGGTAGATCTCCTCCCAAGAACATCGGATGGTGAGAGATCTTCTCCCATATCACTACAGTGCTGGCATCCACTGATCTCCTGGTAGATATCCCACCAAGGACATTAGATGGTGAGAGATCTTCTCCTCCCATATCACAACAGTGCTGGCATCCACTGATCTCCTGACAGATCTCCCACCAAGAACATTAGATGGTGAGAGATCTTCTCCCATATCACAACAGTGCTGGCATCCACTGATCTCCTGGTAGATCTCCTCCCAAGAACATTAGATGGTAAGAGATCTTCTCCTCCCATATCACTACAGTGCTGGCATCCACTGATCTCCTGACAGATCTCCCACCAAGAACATTAGATGGTGAGAGATCTTCTCCCATATCACAACAGTGCTGGCATCCACTGATCTCCTGACAGATCTCCCACCAAGAACATTAGATGGTGAGAGATCTTCTCCCATATCACAACAGTGCTGGCATCCACTGATCTCCTGGTAGATCTCCTCCCAAGAACATTAGATGGTGAGAGATCTTCTCCTCCCATATCACTACAGTGCTGGCATCCACTGATCTCCTGGTAGATCTCCCACCAAGAACATCGGATGGTGAGAGATCTTCTCCCATATCACAACAGTGCTGGCATCCACTGATCTCCTGGTAGATCTCCCACCAAGAACATTAGATGGTGAGAGATCTTCTCCCATATCAGTACAGTGCTGGCATCCACTGATCTCCTGGTAGATCTCCCACCAAGGACATGACAGACATGTCAGCAACCCTCGGACAGCAATAACACTCTAGCCTGCTACCCTGCCAGGACTCGATGCCATGATTAAAGGTGCCATTTGGTTTACCCACTACACACCTAGGCACCCTTAGAGGATGAAGTGTTCACACCCAGCAATGGAAATCATTCTTTGTTATTTGATAAATAAAAACTACCCCCAGATGACAGTCAGCTGGACTGGCTGGAAACGGATCTGTGTTTATGTCAGACAGAACTGGCAATCAGACAGCAAGTAGAAAGGTTGTCCTGTTTCCACTGTTGTCTCCGAGAAGCCCCTTCTGATCCGTTGTCTGCTCCTTCCATCCTCCATTGATGGAATAGTGTGCTCTGCAGAGTTGTGTGCTCGCCCTGTGGGTGGTCAGATCAAGTGTATGACCGGCCAAGCTGGACAGTCATTCCCCCGCAGTGTGATGGCCACTTTATGGCTGGTTTCTGAATGGATTACACATTTCTAAACAGGATATTACTCAACTGACTCCAAAGAAGTATGGAAGCATTCCTCTCCCAGTCCATTATATTTCATAGTTCTCAGATTTACATCTCTGGATCTGAAGTAGAATACGAGACCCCAATCATCTGACAGCAACCTTCCCACAGATTTCACTGCAGATCTTCATACCGTATGACCTGCCTTACCTGCCAAATGACCCCTGAACTCCTGGCAGACAACACAGTCAGGTCTCTGATCCCATGTCAGTGCACTGACCCCACCCCAGCCAATGACCAGCCAATGTAGGAGCTGTAAACCATGGACCAGGTCATGCCTATGCTCTTCCCCCTGTCAGCAAGCTCCTAGTTTAGACTGACAGCCCAGTGCAATGTAGTAGAATATGACTGGCTGAAGCTGCTGCTTGGTTCTGTCCCAGCCTGCCTTGCACTGGAGTACCGGAGACTACTGCGAAGATGGACTGACGGCATTCTTCAAAAATGTTATCTGTACTTACTGGAAGCTTCATTTCTTGGAGTTCATTCAGAAACACAGCAATCCGGAGACTGGAGAGAAGGATATAATCCTCATGTGCTGCACAATAAAGGATAGGCTGCTGCAAGCACCTAAATGTGTTCCCACATCAATAAAACGCCCCAAGAATTGTGCTGCGCTGCCCTCTAGTGACACTAATTATAAATAAACACCCTCCTGAGCATCAAACCCAAAGTGCAATACAATAAATCTGTGAAAGAAAACAAAAAACCTGGCTGAGCCACTAAATCCAAACACTATGTGAAACATCAAAAATATACCAAAATCAACTAGCAATAAACACCTGGCCAACCTATAAGAACACCCGGCTGAGCTGACAAATAAAGTGTAAAAACAACAAAAACAGTAAATATGTGAAACAGATATCAGAAATCAAACATGATCACAATAGCACCTGGGTGACCTGAAGCATAAAAAGTGTGAAAATCAACAAAAACAGTATTAAATGATTGTAATACAAATGACCGGCTGAGCAATCCGCCCCCCAGTGGAATAAATATGTGATCACGTAAATGTTCAACTGAACTAGATATTCACAAAAAGTGCTTTAAAAAAAAAAAAAAATAGATATAGAAAAGCAACTCTACTGAATATATAAAAAAAAAACAAAAACAG
>NW_028320535.1:0-37500 GCF_062004578.1 Staurois parvus
GTTTGAGCTGCACCTCAACTCGGCTATTGTTTCTGATGTTCTTTATCTGTTTACAATTAAGATCTATACCATCACCATTGAGATGACTGGAAGGATATATACATGTAAATCAGCTGTTTCAGTAAAGTGACTTTAAGGACGTCCATTGTTTGGACTCCTCCTTCTCCTAACATCAGAATGGGAATGTCTTCTGGGAAAGAACAGGTGCTGGTTGAAGTTACTATTTGGATCCATTGAGTTAAGGCCTAAGGAAGGAATGGAACGGGCTCTTGGTTGGTACTGGCCAGGCTGGTGGAATCCCAGGAGTGCCTCCGTATTGCACTCAGGGGAGGATCTTGTGCACGCAGCACCTCACTGAGTCTAAGGGGACCAGCCTATTTGAAGCAGGAATGGGTTAAAGACTACAAGTGCTCCTCCACCACCTGTCTGTACTAATGGAGTTCATGCAGCCCAGCGGGACACAACAAAGGCATCAATTCACTAAATGATCACTTGTTACATTCACCTGTTATCACAACCAAGAAAAATACTTAGGAGGAGGGTCAGGGGTTGCCCGTGCCTAAAGATGTGTGCATACCTCATATTGCAATCTGTGGTCAGATGCTTAAAGCCACGGCTGTGCGGACATTTGCACATGTGTGCTCATGTGCATGTGAAGGAATGCGCATGCCCAGCACTGGCTTTGGCACCAGTCACCCTGTTTAGGTCCCAGTACAGCCTAGGAAAGTTGCTGAGTGGTCACTAGCCCGTGACCCATGACTCGGCAATATCCAGACTGCTTTTGTAACCAACTCCAGGGGTATGGGACTGGAGGTGTAAGGGAAGCCCTCTCATAAGTAAAGGTCAGCTCACAAAAATCATTTCTCAGGGTTCAGTTCCATAGGGCTGGGTCCTAAAATTGATAGCAATTGCAATGATCGGCCCTGAATACCGACTGTCTGCGTCCAGGGCCGATCATCCGCAGGTAGTTACTGCATGAGTGACTTCATGCGAGCGGCTGTGACTAGCTGCGGGAGCTGTCAGCCCCCTATGGCTTTCAATGGGGCTTTCCACTTGCACCTAATCTTGGGGAACCCTCTGCTGGGTCTCCCGCATCTAATCATAGATGGTCCCATTTGCAAGTGTGAATGAGGCCTAAGGGGAGAAGCGGATGAAGACGTAAATAAGTGAAAAGTGGAGGTTAACCACTTGAGCCCCAGAGGATTTACCCCCCTTAATGACCAGGCCTTTTTTGCTGTTTGGCGCAGCACTAATTCAAATGATAATTGCGCGGTCATGCAATGCTGTACCCAAACAAAATTTACGTCCTTTTCTTCACACAAATGGAGCTTTCTTTTGGTGGTATTTGATCACCTGTGCGCTTTTTATTTTCTGCGCTATAAACAAAAAAAACACGAAAATTTTGAAAAAAAACTATTTTTTCTACTTTCAGCTATAAAAAATATATCGTAAACTCAAAGTTAGTCATAAATTTAAGCCAAAATGTATTCTGCTCCATGTTTTTGGTAAAAAAAATCCCAATAAGTGTATATTGATTGCTTTGTGTGAACGTTATAGCGTCTACAAACTATGGTATAGATACTGTAATTTATGCCTTTTTTGCTATACAGCGCTGCACTAATTCAAATGATAATTGCGCTGTCATGCAATGCTGTACCCAATCGAAATTTACGTCCTTTTTTTCACACAAATAGAGCTTTCTTTTGGTGGTATTTGATCACCTGTGCGCTTTTTATTTTTGGCGCTATAAACAAAAAAACACGAAAATCTTGAAAAAAAACCAACTTTTTCTACTTTCAGCTATAAAAAATATATCGTAAACTCAAAGTTAGTCATAAATTTAAGCCAAAATGTATTCTGCTACATGTTTTTGGTAAAAAAAAATCCCAATAAGTGTATATTGATTGCTTTGTGTGAACGTTATAGCGTCTACAAACTATGGTATAGATAATTTGAAATTTACACAGCTTTTACTTTCTGACCGCCTATCACATCTCTTGAGGTGCTAAAATACCAGGATAGAACAAACACCCCCAAATGACCCCTTTTTGGAAAGCAGACACCCTAAGCTATCTGCTGAGAGACATATTGTGTCCATGGAAGATTTATTTTTTTTCCACAAGTTTCTGGAAAATGACAAAAACTTTTTTTTTTGTTTTTTTTTTTACACAAAATTGTCATTTAAATGATTTATTTCTTGCACAAGCCATGGGTATATGTGGAATTATACCCCAAAATACATTCTGCTACTTCTACCGAGTATGAGGATACCACACGTGTGACACTTTTTGGGAGCCTAGCCACATACAGGAGCCTGAAATCCAATGAGCACTTTGAAAGCCTGAAGGTGCGTAACTTCTTCATTTCACTTCCCCACTACCTATCACAGTTTTGGAGGCCCTGACATGCCAGGATAGCACCAAACCCCCCCCCCCCAAATGACCCCTTTTTGGAAAGTAGACACTCCAAGGAATTTAAAAAGAGGCATGGTAAGTATTTTGCAGATCTAATTTTTTCTCACAAGGTTTTGAAATATAAAAAAGAAAAGAAAAAATATATTTTTATTTTCTTTCTTCATTTTCCAAAAACTTGTGGTAAAAAAATAAATTCTTCTATTGATTCAACATGCCTCTCAGCAAATAGTTTGGGGTGTCTACTTTCCAAAAAGGGGTCATTTTGAGGGGTGGGGGCATTTTATGCCCAGCATTAGAGGTTTATGCCACACATCACTCACTCTTCTAACCACCTGAAGACCAAGCCTTTTCTGACACTTTTTGTTCACATTAAAAAAATCTGTATTTTTGCTAGGAAATTAAAGTGAACCCCCAAACATTATATATTTTCTTAGAGCAGACACCCTAGTAAATAAAATGGTGGGTGGTGCAATTTTTTATCTCACATATTACTTACACAGCGATTTTTCAAACGCAATTTTTTTGAAAAATATACACTTTTTTAATTTTAATGCACAAAAACACAATATATTGGCCAATTATTTGGTATGATATAAAAGATGATGCTATGCTGAGTAAATAGATACCAAACATGACATGCTTTAAAATTACGCATGCCATGTGCAATGGCGACAAACTGCATACATTTTTAATATCTATAGGCAACGCTTTAAAAGCCTTTACAAGCTACTATTTTAGATTTACAGAGGAGGTCTAGAGCTATAATTAATGCCCTTGATCTGACGTTCGTGGCGATACCTCACATGCATGGTGCAATCGCTGTTTCCATACTGGGAAAGGGTCAACGCTCACGACCGCAGGTGTGCGCGTGCGCGGATGGGCGAGGGTCCTTTTTTTTTTTTTTTTTTTTTTTTCTGATTTATTTAATTATTTTTACACTGTCCCTTTAATTTATTTATTTTTAATTCACTTTTAATGCTATCTCAGGGAGGGGGAGGGGGGGCCATTTTCTCCCGCTGCTTGTAAAGGCAATTCTGCAGCTAATTAACCACTAGGAATGCTTTTACATGAAAGCCCATTGCCGGCTGAAAAAAATAAAACCAGGATGATGCCTGCAGCTGCAGGCATCACCCTGGTATAACCATTCAAAGTCCAGTGATGTACCAGTACGTCACTGGTCCTTGTTGGGTGTATATGCTATGTTCTTTTTTTCTTTATGCTGCCTGTGGGCTGAATGAAAAAAAAGAGAAGAAATCTCTGCCAGAAAAAGTGTGTGGTATGCCCACCATTAGAAACCTCCCTCAATCCACCCACTTCTAATGGTGGGCACACATGAAATGTGCCAACAAATATAAAATATATATGCCGAAGCATAGGGGCCATCCACCCACTGGCCACCCCAGGCCCCCATGCTTTGGCATATATTCTCTTTTTTTTAACTGCGGATGAAAAATCTCATCCGACAGCACTGCACACACCTACTTATGTCTATTCTGAAAGCAAGACCCTGTTGCTGTCAGAATAAACAGGTCAGTGCTGCAGTTTGACGTTCCTGCAAAGAAATCAACAATGGTTAACAATAAAACATAAAACTCAATAAAACAACTTTATAAGGAAAAGTGTGTGGTGGTATGCCCACCATTAGAAACCTCCCTCAATCCACCCACTTCTAATGGTGGGCACATATGAAATGTGCCAACAAATATAAAATATATATGCCGAAGCATAGGGGCCATCCACCCACTGGCCACCCCAGGCCCCCATGCTTTGGCATATATTCTCTTTTTTTTAACTGCGGATGAAAAATCTCATCCGACAGCACTGCACACACCTACTTATGTCTATTCTGAAAGCAAGACCCTGTTGCTGTCAGAATAAACAGGTCAGTGCTGCAGTTTGACGTTCCTGCAAAGAAATCAACAATGGTTAACAATAAAACATAAACTCAATAAAACAACTTTATAAGGAAAAGTGTGTGGTGGTATGCCCACCATTAGAAACCTCCCTCAATCCACCCACTTCTAATGGTGGGCACACATGAAATGTGCCAACAAATATAAAATATATATGCCGAAGCATAGGGGCCATCCACCCACTGGCCACCCCAGGCCCCCATGCTTTGGCATATATTCTCTTTTTTTTAACTGCGGATGAAAAATCTCATCCGACAGCACTGCACACACCTACTTATGTCTATTCTGAAAGCAAGACCCTGTTGCTGTCAGAATAAACAGGTCAGTGCTGCAGTTTGATGTTCCTGCAAAAAAATCAACAATGGTTAACAATAAAACAAACTCAATAAAAACAACTTTATAAGGAAAAGTGTGTGGTGGTATGCCCACCATTAGAAACCTCCCTCAATCCACCCACTTCTAATGGTGGGCACATATGAAATGTGCCAACAAATATAAAATATATATGCCGAAGCATAGGGGCCATCCACCCACTGGCCACCCCAGGCCCCCATGCTTTGGCACATATTCTGTTTTTTATAACTGCGGATGAAAAATCTCATCCAACAGTGCTGCCCACGCTGACTTATGTCTATTCTGAGAGCAAGACCCTGTTGCTGTCAGAATAAACAGGTCAGTGCTGCAGTTTGATGTTCCTGCAAAGAAATCAACAATGGTTAACAATAAAACATAAACTCAATAAAACAACTTTATAAGGAAAAGTGTGTGGTGGTATGCCCACCATTAGAAACCTCCCTCAATCCACCCACTTCTAATGGTGGGCACACATGAAATGTGCCAACAAATATAAAATATATATGCCGAAGCATAGGGGCCATCCACCCACTGGCCACCCCAGGCCCCCATGCTTTGGCATATATTCTGTTTTTTATAACTGCGGATGAAAAATCTCATCCAACAGCACTGCACACACCTACTTATGTCTATTCTGAAAGCAAGACCCTGTTGCTGTCAGAATAAACAGGTCAGTGCTGCAGTTTGACGTTCCTGCAAAGAAATCAACAATGGTTAACAATAAAACATAAACTCAATAAAACAACTTTATAAGGAAAAGTGTGTGGTGGTATGCCCACCATTAGAAACCTCCCTCAATCCACCCACTTCTAATGGTGGGCACATATGAAATGTGCCAACAAATATAAAATATATATGCCGAAGCATAGGGGCCATCCACCCACTGGCCACCCCAGGCCCCCATGCTTTGGCATATATTCTGTTTTTTATAACTGCGGATGAAAAATCTCATCCAACAGCGCTGCCCACGCTGACTTATGTCTATTCTGAGAGCAAGTTCCTGTTGCTGTCAGAATAAACAGGTCAGCGCTGCAGCTGAAAGCATTCCTGCAAACAGAAATGGTTAACAATAAAACAACAATAAACCAGTGAAAGTCGAACAATCACAAAAATGACAACAACAAAAAAAACTATAACTATTTTTGGTTTTTACATTTTTTTATTTTTTTGGGGGGTATTTGTACTTTTATTTATTTTTTTAATTTTTTTAACTTTTTTTTTCCAAACTTCAAACATTTAAACAGCTGGTAGGGTCTCTCCAAATGCGATAGCCAGTTTCCTGACTACCTAACATCTTTTGAGACCCTGTGTAAATGTGCCCTGATCTGTGCCGTGCTGTACCCTATACTAATAGTTCACTAGTGTATGGTAGAGGCGGAAGCAGGGCTTGATGCAGAGGCCAGGTTGGCCAGGACAGGAGGGACAACAATAGCGGCTGTCACGCCTAATTCCACGTTTGCTGCAGACACGACATCTTTTTTGGGGTCTTCTTTGGGTTGGGGTACCAGGAATGGTATCGGGAAAATGTCTCTCATGCAGACGGCTAACTGCATCTGGGAGAGGGATTTGGGGCACAGCACCTTCTGGATACAAAAGGGCCCTGATGTTCTCTAACTGGAAATTTAGGTATGATCCACTATGTCCAGTTGCTTTATAGAGAACAAAAGCATTATATAGAGCCAATTGAAATAAATAAACTGACACTTTTATGTACCAGCGTTTGGATTTTCGGGAAACTAAATACGGCTGCATCATCTGGTCATTGAAGTCCACCCCTCCCATGTTAAGGTTATAATCGTGGACACAGAGGGGCTTCTCAACAACACCAGCTGCCGTGGTAAGTTGGACGGTCGTATCTGCGTGAATGGAAGACAGGAGGTAAACATCCCGTTTGTCCTTCCACTTCACTGCGAGCAATTCTTCATTTCTCAAGCAGGCTTTTTCCCCCTTTTTAAGACGGGTATTTACAAGCCGTTGGGGGAAGCCTCGGCGATTAGATCGCACAGTGCCACATGTGCAAATTCCCAAATTGAACAAATGTCTAAATAGTGGCACGCTTGAATAAAAATTGTCCACGTATAAGTGGTACCCCATATGGAAATAGGATGACGCCAAGTCCCAAACTATCTTGCCACTGCTCCCCATGTAGTCTGGGCATCCGGGGGGCTCCAAGTAACTATCTTTTCCCTCATAAATCCGAAACTTACATGTATAGCCTGTTGCCCTCTCACAGGTCTTATACATCTTGATCCCATATCTGGCACGCTTGCTGGGGAGATATTGTTTGATTACAAGGCGGCCAGAATATTGAATGAGGGACTCATCGATGCAGATGTTTTTCTGGGGAGTATACACATCTGCAAATTTTTGGTTAAAGTGATTTACGAGGGGCCGAATTTTGTGGAGCCGGTCAAATTCAGGGTCACCCTGAGGACGACTGAGTGAGTTGTCGTAGAAGTGCATAAAACGCATTATACGTCTCATATCTATGCCTGGCCATGGCAGCAGAGAACACGGGCATGTGAACAAGAGGGTCGGTGGACCAATACAACCGCAATTGATTTTTATCATTAATGCCCATGTTGAGGGTTAGGCCCAAAAAAACTTTAAATTCGGAAACCGTAATGGGTTTCCATGCGAATGGTCTGGCAAGGTTTGAATTTGGGTTGGCGGCGATAAATTGGCGTGCATATAAATTGCTTTGATCCACAATCAATGCATAAAGATGGTCTGTGAAAAACAGCTCAAAAAAATTAAGGGGAGTATTTAAATTTGCTGTTTCCACCTGAATTCCGGGTTGGGCAGTGAATGGGGGAAGTACGGGTGCTGCAGAATTTGTGGGCTGCCAATCGGGATTTGCAAGCACATCCGGAAGGACACTAGGGGCTCTACGGGCCTGTCTGCGAATTCTTGGTGGCCGCGGGACACTACTTGTGCTCGCCACCGCACCAGCTTGTACTGCACTTATGGGACTCGCCACGTCACCAAGTGATACTGCAGTGCTGGTATGCCTACGACCAGGACGTACTAGGCCGCTGGTGCTCGCCAGTTCACCAAAAGATACTGCGGCACTAGTACTGGCACTCTGCTGCATATGAGAGTCATCATGCATTTGTACCACCTCAGCAACCTGTGAATGGGATCGGGTACGCCTGACCTTAGCAGGGACCACTTCCTCGTCGTCTGAGCTAGCTGTCAGGGTGCCGCTGCTGTCTATAGGTTCGTATTCTGAGCCTGGTTCTGCCAGTGAGTCTTCCCCTTCGCTCTCACTTGACATGCTCAGAATCCTATAGGTCTCTTCACTAGAGTACCTTTGCTTGGACATTTTGGCCACTAAATTTACAGGTACCTAGTGCGACTCACGGGAAAAAGAGCGCCTGGCTGTCAGGGACTGCTTGAACCGCTACAAAAAATTTACCGACAAGTGCTAACAGATATCAGGCCTGATTCTGTGAACATTGCGGTTTTGTGTGTAATATGTATCAAGTGACAGTTATCTACTGACACTGCACTTGCCAGGGGAGAAGGGGGGGGCGTAGGGGCTAAACGCAGGTGCTGGCAGGTGTTGGGGCTGATCCCGCTAACACTGCGTTTTTGGGGATACTAAAGTAATGTGAATGCTGGTATAGCGCTGATCTGATCAAAGATATTGATCCAATCAGACACTATACTAGCAATGAAGGTTTAGCGTGCAAGTAAGCGTGTTCCTGGCAATCAAGGGGTCAAATGTGATTATTTGTGTACTAGCGGGCAAACTGGTGCTATCTGGGAGGGGCGCTAAAACTATCGGAAGTCACCAGTACCAAGTCACCAGTACCAATACAGTGATCAGTAAAAATCTGTTCACTGTAATCAATGACACTGGTGACAGGGCAGTGAAGGGGTTAACTGGGGGGGGGGGGGCGATCAAGGGGTTAAATGGGATTACTGATGTACTGGCGGGTAAACTGGCGCTATCTGGGAGGGGCGCTAACACTATTGGAAGTCGCCAGCGACACTGATACAGTGATCAGTAAAAATTGGTTCACTGAGCAGTGACACTGGTGACAGGGCAGTGAAGGGGTCAACTCAGGGGGGAGGGGGGGGGCGATCAAGGGGTTAGACGGGATCTACTGGTGTATTAGCGGGCAATCTGGCGCTATCTGGGAGGGGCGCTAACACTAACGGAAGTCGCCAGCGACACTGATACAGTGATCAGTAAAAATTGGTTCACTGATCAGTGACAATGGTGAGAGGGCAGTGAAGGAGTCAACTCAGGGGGGGGGGCGATCAAGGGGTTAGACGGGACTACTGGTGTATTAGTGGGCAATCTGGCGCTATCTGGGAGGGGCGCTAACACTATCGGAAGTCGCCAGCGACACTGATACAGTGATCAGTAAAAATCGCTTCACTGATCAGTGACACTGGTGACAGGGCAGTGAAGGGGTTAACTGGGGGGGGGGGAAATTAAGGGGTTAAATGGCTTTATTGGTGTACTGGGGGGCAAACTGGCGCTATCTGGGAGGGGCGCTAGCACTATTGGAAGTCTCCAGCGACACTGATACAGTGATCAATAACAATCGCTTCACTGATCAGTGACACTGGTGACAGGGCAGTGAAGGGTTAACTGGGGGGGGGGCAATCAGGGGGTTAAATGTGTCCTAGACTGTGTTCTAACTGTCAGTGTGCTGTTTTACTCACGTTTAAATGTCTCTTCTTCTCTGTCTGGAACGGAATGTGTCCAGGCAGAGAAGAATGACATCATATCCTGCCCTGTGTAAATATCAACACAGGACAGGATAGGACAGGGACCGATCATCCGATTTCAGCCAGAAATCACTGGCTGAAATCTAATGATTGATCCCTCCTGGATCAAATCGGATCACCCGCGGGTCGGCGGGAGCGCGCGCGCGCGCCCCCTGCCGGCGAAAGTGTCGGGAGCGCGGAACCCGTTTTTAAACGTGGTTTTGCGCTCCACTGCCGCCCTGCACACGTATATACACAGTGGCAGGGCGGCAAGCGGTTAAATAGTCTGATCGATGTTTATAAACAATGTTACTTTTTATCTCTATCTCCTGTTTGATCATTGTTTATAAACAATGTTACTTTGTATCTCTCTGCGATCCATTTCACACGGGTGGACCAATGGAGGTACACCTGTCTGTTTTTCAGACAGACCTGATCGGACTGCCCTTAGCCCTCTATGGAGCAGTGGATGAACAGGAGGTATCAATGTTTATAAACAATGTTACTTTGTATCTCTATCTCCCGTCTGATCGATGTTTATAAATGATGTTACTTTGTATCTCTCTATCTCCTGTCTGATCAATGTTTATAAACAATGTTAATTTTTACCTCTCTGAGATCCCTTTCATGCGGGTGGACCAATCAGGTACACCTGTTTGTTTTTCAGGCAGACCCGATTGGACCGCCCTTCGTCCTCTATGGAGCAGTGAATGGACAGCAGTTGGACAGAAGGTATCAATGTTTATAAACAATGTTACTTTGTATCTCCCGTCTGATCGATGTTTATAAACAATGTTACTTTGTATCTCTCTGAGATCCCTTTCACGCAGGTGAACCAATCAGGTTTTTCAGGCAGACCTGATTGGACCGCCCTTCGTCCTCTATGGAGCAGTGGATGGACAGCAGTTGGACAGGAGGTATCAATGTTTATAAACAATGTTACTTTGTATCTCTATCTTCCATCTGATCAATGTTTATAAACAATGTTACTTTGTATCTCTCTAAGAACCCTTTCACACGGGTGGACCAATCAGGTCCGCCTGTCTGTTTTTCAGACAGACCCGATCAAACTGCTCTTAGCCCTCTATGGAGCAGTGGATGGACAGCAGTTGGACAGGAGGTATCAATGTTTATAAACAATGTTACTTTGTATCTTTCTATCTCCCGTCTGATCGATGTTTATGAACAAAAGTAACTTTATATCTCTCTATATCCCATCTGATCAATGATTATAAACAATGTTACTTTGTATCTCTCTATATCCCATCTGATCAATTTTTATAAACAATGTTACTTTGTATCTCTCTGAGATCCTTTTCACGCAGGTGGACCAATAAGCTCCACCTGTTTTTCAGGCAAACCTGATTGGACCACGCTTCATCCTGGAGCAGTGGATGGACAGCAGTTGGACAGGAGGTATCAATGTTTATAAACAATGTTACTTTGTATCTCTCTATCTCCCGTCTGATCGATCGATGTTTATGAACAAAAGTAACTTTATATCTCTCTATCTCTCATCTGATCAATGATTATAAACAATGTTACTTTGTATCTCTCTATATCCCATCTGATCAATGTTTATAAACAATGTTACTTTGTATCTCTCTATATCCCATCTGATCAATGTTTAAAAACAATGTTACTTTGTATCTCTCTATCTCCCGTCTGATCGATCGATGTTTATGAACAAAAGTAACTTTATATCTCTCTATCTCTCATCTGATCAATGATTATAAACAATGTTACTTTGTATCTCTCTATATCCCATCTGATCAATGTTTATAAACAATGTTACTTTGTATCTCTCTATATCCCATCTGATCAATGTTTAAAAACAATGTTACTTTGTATCTCTCTATCTCCCGTCTGATCTTTTATAAACAATGTTACTTTGTATCTCTCTATCTCCCGTCTGATCGATGTTTATAAACAATGTTACTTTGTATCTCTCTATCTCCCGTCTGATCGATGTTTATAAACAATGTTACTTTGCATCTCCCTATATCCCATCTGATCAATTTTTATAAACAATGTTACTTTGTATCTCTCTGAGATCCTTTTCACGCAGGTGGACCAATAAGCTCCATCTGTTTTTCAGGCAGACCTGATTGGACCACGTTTCATCCTCTATGGAGCAGTGAATGGACAGCAGTTGGGCAGGAGGTATCAATGTTTATAAACAATGTTACTTTGTATCTCTCCATTTCCTGTCTGATCGATGTTTATAAACAATGTTACTTTGTATCTCTATTTCCTGTTTGATCATTGTTTATAAACAATGTTACTTTGTACCTCTCTGAGATCCCTTTCACGCAGGTGAACCAATCAGGTTTTTCAGGCAGACCTGATTGGACTGCCCTTAGCCCTCTATGGAGCAGTGGATGGACAGCAGTTGGACAGGAGGTATCAATGTTTATAAACAATGTTACTTTGCATCTCTCTATCTCTTGTCTGATCAATGTTTGTAAACAATGTTACTTTGTACCTCTTGAAGAACCCTTTCACACGGGTGGACCAATCAGGTCCACCTGTCTTTTTTTTCAGGCAGACCCGATCGGACCGCCCTTCTCCCTCTATGGAGCAGTGGATGGGCAGCAGTTGGACAGGAGGTACCACCCCCACCCTGTGCACTTTGATGCCATTTTCTAGGTGTGTGTGGTATGCCTGGTCCCCAGCGTGGATTGTATGACATTCGCAGGATTTGCTGGATATCATTACATTCCAGCGGAGTTACCAAACCGATCATTTTCCATTTCCCCGGACTGATCTGACAGTCTGTAGATATTCTTATTTCCTGATGCAATAACGCGGTGACTTTATGTAAATTCGCCCTCCTGAATGCATTACTCCTCGGTGTAATATTGAGAGGAGCACTTATGTCTTTCCAGGAAGAGATGTGACATATAATGGGATTTCATCATCTCTCTACATCTCTGTGACATCTTGTAAATTCCCAATCAGAGTCTTTCTATACGGGAGAATTGAGCGCGCACGTCTCTCGTCTATTTGATCCGCCGCCTCTGCGCACACGACATAAAGGTCACATTTGTCCGCCGCCGCGGCTTTATAGGCCCACCCTCCCACCCCCCTTCCACAATGTATATTTATCCCTTTCACAAAACACACATTTCCGCCCGTATTGTTGTTTGCGGTGAAGGGCCATTTATCAAGGTGAGAGCAAACGGGAGAGCAAATACGGAGCCGCGCATTGATTTATACACTAATGTCGCCTACCTTTTTTTCTGGGTTTCGTCGCTCTTTACAATGCAAATGTATGATTTATTGACACGAACGCTGCGGAAAGATATACAACTGGGCCGTGTAAATCAATACCCGCTTTTGTTAAAGCGAAGTTAATGTATTAGAGGCTCGGCGGAAAGCAAACAAGCTCGTATCTTTCACCTATCTGTACAGATACATAAATAAAATAACAAAACGACTTAAAGGGGAGCCAGGCGAGGAGATACATGTATCTAAACTGGAGGCGCGACATAACGACGAGACGAGGCGCTCGCGCAAAATGCTTTCTTCTACGGAGGGGAACAGAAAATTCTTTTTCTGGGATACCGGAGGCCACAAAGTATCTAAAACCCTATCCCCTCTCAACTCCTCCGGTCACCCCCCTCTTCCCTCATCCGCTCCCTCACCCACATCTTCAATCTCTCCCTCTCTACTGGCGTATTCCCCTCCCCCCTAAAACATGCGCACATCACCCCCATACTCAAAAAGCCCTCCCTGGACCCCACTGACCTCAACAACCTCAGACCAATTTCCCTGCTGCCACTCACCTCCAAGCTCCTTGAGCGCTTGGTCTACGATCGACTAAGTGCCCACCTAACTGACAGCAACCTCCTTGATCCACTTCAGTCCGGCTTCCGTCCCCTACACTCCACCGAAACTGCCCTCCTCAAAATCACCAACGACCTGCTAACCGCCAAAGCCAAAGGCGACTACTCTGTCCTCCTTCTCCTAGACCTCTCCGCGGCCTTTGACACAGTCGACCACCCCCTCCTCCTTAATAAACTACTCTCCCTTGGCATCAGAGACACCGCTCTCTCTTGGTTCTCGTCCTACCTATCCCGACGCTCCTTCAGCGTTTCCTACAACGGTGCCACCTCCCCCTCACTCCCCCTCTCTGTTGGGGTCCCCCAGGGCTCTGTCCTTGGACCCATTCTCTTCTCCATCTACACCTCCTCCCTTGGCAAACTCATACACTCCCACGGCTTCAACTACCACCTCTACGCTGATGACACTCAATCTACCTATCCACCCCTCACCTCACCCCCACATTCTCCGCCCGCATCACTCACCTCCTAAATGACATCTCTGACTGGATTTCCATTTCCTCAAGCTCAACCTCTCCAAAACCGAGCTTCTCGTCTTCCCCCCTCCCCGCGCCCCCCCCCCATCCTTTCCATCACTACCAACAACACCACCATCAATCCCGTCCCGCAAGCCAAGGTCCTTGGCGTCATTCTGGGCTCAAACCTCTCCTTCCAACCTCATGTCAAATCGCTTACAAACACATGCAGGCTCCACCTCCGGAACATCGCCAAGATACGCTCCTTCCTTACCCCAGACACCACTAAACTACTCGTACACTCCCTGATTATCTCACGCCTGGACTACTGCAACTCCCTCCTCACCGGCCTACCCCAGTGCAGGCTCTCCCCGCTTCAGACCATCCTGAACTCAGCGGCCAGACTCATCCACCTCACCAACCGCTCCACCTCTGCCACCCCCCTCTGCCTATCCCTCCACTGGCTCCCCATTGCCCAACGCATCAAATTCAAACTACTCACTCTGACCTATAAGGCCATTCACAACACTGCCCCTAACTACCTCACCGACCTGATTCCCAGCTACCACCCTACCCGTACCCTTCGCTCTTCACAGGACCTCCTTCTATCTTGCTCCCTGGTCTCCTCCTCCCATGCACGACTGCAAGACTTCTCGAGGTCCTCCCCCATCCTCTGGAACTCACTACCCCAATCCATCAGACTGTCACCTTCCCTCCTCACCTTCAGGCGCTCCCTGAAAACCCACCTCTTCAGGGAAGCCTACCCCACCCTCACCTAACAGCTGCTGCCCTTCCCTCCTCCTACCACTCCATCCCCCACAGCCATTTCCTCCTGTACCTCTACCCCCTCCCTCCTAGATTGTAAGCTCGAAAGAGTAGGGCCCTCTAACCCCTCGTGTGCTGTTTGTTGTTACTGTAATGTTTTATGTATTGTCCCCCCCCTCTATTGTACAGCGCTGAGCAAACCCTTTGGCGCTATATAAACTCGTAGTAATAATAATAAAACCCCGAACTTTTCTTTAATTTTTTTTTGATGGAGTAAATGTTTTACGCTTACATGATCACTTTACATTTTTGGGGGGTTTATTTGAGATGTGCAAAGAGAGATCACCCTTAGGCTCCTTCCAGATGGGGCAGATCCATCAGCGTGATCCGCCTGCTCAGCGAGGGATCTTTTTGCTGAGCAGGCGGGTGACGGGTCTCCGTCGGAGACACAGCCCGCTGATTTCAATGGGACGCTCAGATGGAAAACGGGCCGCCTGTCCGTTTCCACCCGATTCGATGCGCTGCACGGATGGGGAACAGATTCCCATCTGTCTGCTTTTGGCGTACAGGATCGGATGGTGGTGGGTGTCAGCAGACTATTGTCCACTGACACCAGATGGCCCATAGAAGTCCATGGATGGACCGATCGGGTTCACCTCAAAAACGGACAGGCGATTCCATCGGTCCACTGGTGTGAAAGGGGCCTAACACAGTATATGTATACAATTTAATCAAATAATGACAGATACAGATAACAAATGTAAAGGGCAGCACAGTGGCTAAATGGTTAGCACTTCAGCCTGGCAGTACTAGAGTCATTGGTTTGAATCCCAACCACGGCACCACCTGCCTGGAGATAGCACGTTCCCCCTGTGCCTGCGTGGGTTTCCTCTGGGTACTCTGGTTTCTTCCCACCCTCCAAAGACATGCTGGTAGGTTAATTGGCTCCTGTCTAAATTGGCCCTAGTATGTGTTTGTATGAATGTAAGTTAGGTACCTTAGATTGTACGCTCCTCGGGGGCGGGGACTGATGTGAATGTACAATATACAGGTGAAAATGGAAAAATGAGAATATGGTACAAAAGTTCATTTATTTCAGTGCTGCAACTTAAAAGGTGAAACTAATATATGAGACTCATTACATGCAAAGCAAGATAGTTCAAGCCGTGATTTGTCATCATTGTGATGATTATGGCTTACAGCTCATGAAAACCCCAAATCCACAATCTCAGAAAATGAGAATATTCCATGCAATCAATAAAACACGGATTGTACATAGAACAATATTGGACCTCTGAAAAGTAGAAGCTGCATATGTACTCAGTACTTGGTTTGGGTCCCTTTTGCAGCAATTACTGCCTCAATGCGGCGTGGCATGGAAGCTATCAGCCTGTGGCACTGCTGAGGTGTTATGGAAGACCAGGATGCTTCAATAGCGGCCTTCAGCTCTTCTGCATTGTTCGGTCTCATGTCTCTCATCTTTCTCTTGGCAATGCCCCATAGATTCTCTATGGGGTTCAGGTCAGGCAAGTTTGCTGGCCAATCAAGCACAGTAATCCCACGGTCATTGAACCTGGTTTTGGTGCTTTTGGCAGTGTGGGCGGAGCCAAGTCCTGCTGGAAAATGAAGTCAGCATCCCCATGAAGCTCATCTGCGGAAGGAAGCATGAAGTGCTCCAAAATCTCCTGGTAGACGGCTGCGGTGACCCTGGACTTAATGAAGCACAGTGGGCCAACACCAGCAGATGACATGGCTCCCCAAATCAACACAGACTGTGGAAACTTCACACTGGACTTCAAGCATCTTGCAGTGTGTGCCTCTCCATTCTTCCTCCATACTCGGGGTCCTTGTGCCTCTCCATTCTTCCTCCATACTCGGGGTCCTTAGGCCTCTCCATTCTTCCTCCATACTCGGGGTCCTTAGGCCTCTCCATTCTTCCTCCATACTCAGGGTCCTTGGGCCTCTCCATTCTTCCTCCATACTCGGGGTCCTTGGGCCTCTCCATTCTTCCTCCATACTCGGGGTCCTTAGGCCTCTCCATTCTTCCTCCATACTCGGGGTCCTTGGGCCTCTCCATTCTTCCTCCATACTCGGGGTCCTTGGGCCTCTCCATTCTTCCTCCATACTCGGGGTCCTTGGGTCTCTCCATTCTTCCTCCATACTCGGGGTCCTTGGGTCTCTCCATTTTTCCTCCATACTCGGGGTCCTTGGTTAAATGAGATGCAAAAGTTGCCCTCATCAAAAAAGAGGACTTTGGACCACTGAGCACCAGGTCTGTTTTTCTTTAGCCCAGGTAAGACGCTTCTGACGTTGTTTGTTGTTCAGGAGCAACTTGACAAGACGAATACGACATTTGAAGTCCATGTCCAGGATCCGTCTGTGTGTGGTGGCTCTTGATGCACTGACTCCAGCCTCAGTCCACTCATTGTGAAAGTCCCCAACACTTTTGAATGGCCTTCTCCTGACAATCCTCTCCAGGCTGCGGTCATCCCTGCTGCTTGTGCACCTTTTTCTTCCACACTTTTCCCTTCCACATAACTTTCTATTAATGTGCTTTGATACAGCACTTTGGGAACATCCAACTTCTTCTGCAATGACCTTCTGAGGCTTTCCCTCCTTATGGAGGGTGTCAGTGATGGTGTCAGGTCAGCAGTCTTTCCCATGATTGTGATTCCTACTGAACCAGACTGAGAGACCATTTAAAGGCTCAGGAACCCTTTGCAGGTGTTATGGCTGAATGAGCTGATTAGAGTGGGACACTTTGAGCCGAGATTATTCCACCTTTTCACAATATTCTCATTTTCTGAGATTGTGGATTTGGGGTTTTCATGAGCTGTAAGCCATAATCATCACAATGATGACAAATCACGGCTGGAACTATCTTGCTTTGCATGGAATGAGTCTCATATATTAGTTTCACCTTTTAAGTTGCTGCACTGAAATAAATGAACTTTTGCACCATATTCTCATTTTTTGAGTTTCACCTGTATATGTAAAGCGCGGCGTAAATTGACGGCACTATATAAGTGCCTGAAACAAATAAATAAATAAATAACATTGAAGAATGTAACAAGAATACTCAGCAATAGATGACTCTTCAACAAGGAGTCCCGCTCGCTTCAATTGCGGCTTGGCATTGATGAGCAAAATCAGGCACGTGCCTTTAAGCAGCCCTGAGATGAGAATGCTTTTTCCAAATTTTGGCTGTGGTTATACAGGACTAGTATGTGAGTTAAGCTGGCCATAGATGGAACTCGGTTCCCCCATCAACAATGGAGGGGGAATCCCTGAATCACATGATTTGGAGGTGATGGGAACACCTGAATCACATGATTGGAGGGGATTGGAACACCTGAATCACATGATTTGGAGGGGATTGGAACACCTGAATCACATGATTTGGAGGGGATTGGAACACCTGAATCCAATGATTGGGAGGGGATTGGAACACCTGAATCCAATGATTGGGAGGGGATTGGAACACCTGAATCACATGATTGGAGGGGATTGGAACACCTGAATCACATGATTGGGAGGGGATTGGAACACCTGAATCACATGATTGGGAGGGGATTGGAACACCTGAATCACATGATTGGGAGGGGATTGGAACACCTGAATCACATGATTTGGAGGGGATTGGAACACCTGAATCACATGATTTGGAGGGGATTGGAACACCTGAATCACATGATTTGGAGGGGATTGGAACACCTGAATCACATGATTTGGAGGGGATTGGAACACCTGAATCACATGATTTGGAGGGGATTGGAACACCTGAATCACATGATTTGGAGGGGATTGGAACACCTGAATCACATGATTTGGAGGGGATTGGAACACCTGAATCACATGATTTGGAGGTGATGGAAACACCTGAATCCAATGATTTGGAGGGGATTGGAACACCTGAATACAATGATTTGGAGGGGATTGGAACACCTGAATCCAATGATTTTGAGGGGATTGGAACACCTGAATCACATGATTGGGAGGGGATTGGGACACCTGAATCCAATGATTGGAGGGGATTTTGACACCTGAATCCAATGATTTGGAGGGGATTGGAACACCTGAATCCAATGATTGGGAGGGGATTGGAACACCTGAATCACATGATTTGGAGGGGATTGGAACACCTGAATCACATGATTGGGAGGGGACTGGAGCACCTGAATCACATGATATGGAGGGGATTGGAACACCTGAATCACATGATATGGAGGGGATTGGAACACCTGAATCACACGATTTGGAGGGGATTGGAACACCCGAATCACACGATTTGGAGGGGATTGGAACACCCGAATCATACGATTTGGAGGGGATTGGAACACCCGAATCACACGATTGGAGGGGATTGGAACACCCGAATCACACGATTTGGCCCCCCTAACCAGATTTAGAATTATAGGATATTGTGAACCAATAAAACTAAAGAAATATGAAATTTCCCTTTGTAGGGCAGGGGTCCCCAAACCTTGGCCCACAGGCTAAATCCGGCAGGTTACTGGCTCGCATCAGGCCCACAGCTGGGGTCAGTTTCCTTCGCTCTGCTATTATCATCCCATTACTTGGCTGTAGGGATGAGCCGAACGGCCTTGGGTTTGGTCGAATCAGATATTGGTGAACGTCAAAAAAAAAAAAGTTTGGATGTTGAACCCGAACCCTACTGAAGACAATCAGAGCCACGTCTGTCAAATTAAGACCTCATGCACACTTGAGTTAAAATTGTTGCTTTTACAGGCGTTTGATCATCTCTTTTCTGCCTCCAAACGCCCCTCCCTGGTACCCCATGTGCCCATGCACACAAAGGAGGAGTTTAGAGACGGATAAAAAACCAACAAAAAAAGGAACCTATATCACTTGTGGGTTCAGGAGAGGAGCTTTTGTGCATAAAAACTGCTCAAAAGCGCCTAAACGCAACTAAACGTGTCTTAACACCAGGCGCATTTATGAGCATTCCCGTGTGAATGTATTCCAATGGCCGGAATTCTGACCAATAGAATGCATTAACGCCAGGTGCAGGGACGCGCATGCTCCCGTTGCTGGTTAGTTCCGCTTTAACCATTCCCTACTCCATCCAACATGACAAAAGTTGTGGCTTTAGATGCACTTTAACCCCTTCCTGGCCCCGGTGTCACCTTAAAGTGGCTGTAAGAGCCCTCACATACAGTATACCCAGCATGGCCGGATCTAGGGGGGTGCTGAGGTAGGCTATGCCCCCCCAGATTTTAGTTGTGTGACTGAACCATAGTAAAGACAGCTGCAGGTTTGTAAATGTACAAGTCAATGGACTGCCCAGCTAAATCGATGATCTGGCCAGCAGGGGGCCCAACGGTGTGGGGACCCCTGTCCTCTGCCCTGCCAGCACGTACCCGTCTCCTGCCCTACCAGCAGTGACCCCTGTCCCCTGCCCGTGCGGACCCCTGTCCCCTGCCCTGCCTGCATGGATCCCTGTCCTCTGCCCTGCCAGCACGTACCCCTGTCCCCTGCCCTGCCAGCGCGGAGCCCTGTCCCCTGCCCTGCCAGCGCGGAGCCCTGTCCCCTGCCCTGCCTGCATGGATCCCTGTCCCTTACCCTGCCAGCACGTACCCCTGTCCCCTGCCCTGCCAGCACGTACCCCTGTCCCCTGCCCTGCCAGCACGTACCCCTGTCCCCTACCCTGCCAGCAGTGACCCCTGTCCCCTGCCCTGCCAGCGCGGAGCCCTGTCCCCTGCCCTGCCAGCGCGGAGCCCTGTCCCCTGCCCTGCCAGCGCGGAGCCCTGTCCCCTGCCCTGCCAGCGCGGAGCCCTGTCCCCTGCCCTGCCAGCGCGGAGCCCTGTCCCCTACCCTGCCAGCACATACCCCTGTCCCCTGCCCTGCCAGCACGGAGCCCTGTCCCCTGCCCTGCCAGCGTGGAGCCTTGTCCCCTGCCCTGCCAGCACGTACCTCTGTCCCCTGCCCTGCCAGCGCGGAGCCCTGTCCCCTGCCCTGCCAGCGCGGAGCCCTGTCCCCTGCCCTGCCAGCGCGGAGCCCTGTCCCCTGCCCTGCCAGCGCGGAGCCCTGTCCCCTGCCCTGTCAGCGCTGACCCCTCTCCCCTGCCCTGCCAGCGCGGACCCCTGTCCCGTGCCCTGCCAGCACGTACCCCTGTCCCCTGCCCTGCCAGCACAGAGCCCTGCCCTGCTAGCAGTGATCCCTGTCTCCTGCCCTGCCAGCACAGAGCCCTGTCCCCTGCCCTGCCCGCATGGATCCCTGTCCTCTGCCCTGCCAGTGTGGATCCCTGTCCCCTGCCCTGCCAGGGGGTTGCGGTGCATTTTGAGTTTTTGCACATGCTTTTTTGCCACGTTTCTGGTGCATTTTGAAATTTTTTTTCTTGTTACTAGGCAGATATATATATATTTATTTCTTGAAATATATTTTGAAATATAATAAATGTGGACAAAATTGCAGCATTTCAAATATATGTCAATATATTTGGGAAGAATATTTTTAAAATATATTTCATATATATTTTTCTGCCCAATGGGAAGGGTCAGGGACTTTTTTTTTTAAATGCAAAAAGGTGAGTTATCGGTTCTATAGACTTCAATGGAGACGCTGCAGAAAAGCATGCAATGCGTTTTTGACACGTTTTGCGTTTTAATCTGCCTTGCAACAATAAAAAAATAAATAAATACATAATAATACGATGGTTTTGTAACACATCTATGCAAAAAAAACACACACGCAGTGCATTTTTGACATGTTTTGCGTTTTAATCTGCCTAGCAACCAAAAAAAATAAATAAATAATAAATAAATGTTATGATGGTTTTGTAACACATCTATGAGAAAAAAAACACATGCAGTGCGTTTTTAACACGTTTTGCGTTTTAATCTGCCTAGCAACCAAAAAAATAAAATAAATATTAAGATGGTTTTGTAACACATCTATGATAAAAAAAAACACATGCAGTGCGTTTTTGACGCGTTTTGCATTTTAATCTGCCTAAAAACAATAAAAATTAAATAAATAATAAATAAATAATAATATGATGGTTTTGTAACACATCTATGAGAAAAAAAAACACACGCAGTGCGTTTTTGACGCGTTTTGCATTTTAATCTGCCTAGCAACCAAAAAAATTAAATAAAATAAATACTAAATAAATAATATTATGATGGTTTTGTAACACATCTATGAGAAAAAAAAACACACGCAGTGAGTTTTTAACACGTTTTGCGTTTTAATCTGCTTAGCAACCCAAAAAATTAAATAAATAATAAATAATACGATGGTTTTGTAACACATCTCTGAGAAAAAAAAACACACGCAGTGCGTTTTTGACGCGTTTTGCGTTTTAATCTGCCTAGCAACCAAAAAAATAAAATAAATAATAAATAAATATTAAGATGGTTTTGTAACACATCTATGAGAAAAAAAAACACATGCAGTGCGTTTTTGACGCGTTTTGCGTTTTAATCTGCCTAAAAACAATAAAAATAAAATAAAATAAATAATAAATAAATAATATTATGATGGTTTTGTAACACATCTATGAGAAAAAAAACACACGCAGTGCGTTTTTGACGCGTTTTGCATTTTAATCTGCCTGAAAACAATAAAAATAAAATAAATAATAAATAAATAATAATATGATGGTTTTGTAACACATCTATGAGAAAAAAAAACACACGCAGTGCGTTTTTGACACATTTTGCGTTTTAATCTGCCTAGCAACAATAAAAATAAAATAAATTATAAATAAATAATAATACGATGGTTTTGTAACACATCTATGCAAAAAAAACACACACACAGACGCAGTGCATTTTTGACATGTTTTGCGTTTTAATCTGCCTAGCAACCAAAAAAATAAAATAAAATGAATACTAAATAAGTAATATTATGATGGTTTTGTAACACATCTATGAGAAAAAAAAACACATGCAGTGCGTTTTTGACGCATTTTGCATTTTAATCTGCCTAGCAACCAAAAAAATAAAATAAATACTAAATAAATAATAATATGATGGTTTTGTAACACATCTATGAGAAAAAAAAACACATGCAGTGCGTTTTTGACGCGTTTTGCATTTTAATCTGCTTAAAAACAATAAAAATAAAATAAATAATAAATAAATAATAATATGATGGTTTTGTAACACATCTATGAGAAAAAAAAAACACACGCAGTGCGTTTTTGACGCGTTTTGCATTTTAATCTGCTTAGCAACCAAAAAAATAAAAAAAATTAAATAAGTAATAAATAATACGATGGTTTTGTAACACATCTCTGAGAAAAAAAAACACACACACAGACGCAGTGCATTTTTGACATGTTTTGCGTTTTAATCTGCCTAGCAACCAAAAAAATAAAATAAAATGAATACTAAATAAGTAATATTATGATGGTTTTGTAACACATCTATGAGAAAAAAAAACACATGCAGTGCGTTTTTGACGCATTTTGCATTTTAATCTGCCTAGCAACCAAAAAAATAAAATAAATAATAAATATTAAGATGGTTTTGTAACACATCTATGAGAAAAAAAAACACATGCAGTGCGTTTTTGACGCGTTTTGCATTTTAATCTGCTTAAAAACAATAAAAATAAAATAAATAATAAATAAATAATAATATGATGGTTTTGTAACACATCTATGAGAAAAAAAAACACACGCAGTGCGTTTTTGACGCGTTTTGCATTTTAATCTGCCTAGCAACCAAAAAAATAAAAAAAATTAAATAAGTAATAAATAATACGATGGTTTTGTAACACATCTCTGAGAAAAAAAAACACATGCAGTGCGTTTTTGACACATTTTGCGTTTTAATCTGCCTAGCAACAATAAAAATAAAATAAATAAATATTAAGATGGTTTTGTAACACGTCTATGAGAAAAAAAAAACACATGCAGTGCGTTTTTGACGCGTTTTGCATTTTAATCTGCCTAGCAACCAAAAAAATAAAATAAATACTAAATAAATAATATTATGATGGTTTTGTAACACATCTATGAGAAAAAAAAACACATGCAGTGCGTTTTTAACACGTTTTGCGTTTTAATCTGCCTAGCAACCAAAAAAATAAATAAATAAATATTAAGATGGTTTTGTAACACATCTATGAGAAAAAAAAACACATGCAGTGCGTTTTTGACACGTTTTGCATTTTAATCTGCCTAAAAACAATAAAAATAAAATAAATAATAAATAAATATTAATATGATGGTTTTGTAACACATCTATGAGAAAAAAAACACACGCAGTGCGTTTTTGATGCGTTTTGCATTTTAATCTGCCTAGCAACCAAAAAAATAAAATAAATAATAAATAATACGATGGTTTTGTAACACATCTCTGAGAAAAAAAAACACATGCAGTGTGTTTTTGACACATTTTGCGTTTTAATCTGCCTAGCAACCAAAAAAATAAAATAAATACTAAATAAATAATATTGTGATGGTTTTGTAACACATCTATGAGAAAAAAAAACACATGCAGTGCGTTTTTGACGCGTTTTGCGTTTTAATCTGCCTAAAAACAATAAAAATAAAATAAAATAAATACTAAATAAATAATATTATGATGGTTTTGTAACACATCTATGAGAAAAAAAAACACACGCAGTGCGTTTTTGACGCGTTTTGCATTTTAATCTGCCTAGCAACCAAAAAAATAAAATAAAATAAATACTAAATAAATAATATTATGATGGTTTTGTAACACATCTATGAGAAAAAAAACACACGCAGTGCGTTTTTAACACGTTTTGCGTTTTAATCTGCTTAGCAACCAAAAAAATTAAATAAATAATAAATAATACGATGGTTTTGTAACACATCTCTGAGAAAAAAAAACACATGCAGTGCGTTTTTGACACATTTTGCGTTTTAATCTGCCTAGCAACAATAAAAATAAAATAAATTATAAATAAATAATAATATGATGGTTTTGTAACACATCTATGAGAAAAAAAAAACACACGCAGTGCGTTTTTGACGCGTTTTGCGTTTTAATCTGCCTAGCAACAATAAAAATAAAATAAATTATAAATAAATAATAATATGATGGTTTTGTAACACATCTATGAGAAAAAAAAACACACGCAGTGCGTTTTTGATGCGTTTTGCATTTTAATCTGCCTAGCAACCAAAAAAATTAAATAAATAATAAATAAATATTAAGATGGTTTTGTAACACATCTATGAGAAAAAAAACACACGCAGTCAGTTTTGTGTTTTTAATCTGCCTAGCAACAATAAAAATAAAATAAAATAAATAATAATACGATGGTTTTGTAACACATCTATGAAAAAAAAAATAATAATTGTCTAACGTTATTAAAAATGGATCCTACATTCAGATCTGAGGCCAGCACTGAACAGCGATGTCCCCCCCCCCCCCCCCCCCAGCCGCCAAGTGATGCGGCAGGGACCGGCTGAACGCAATGACAACCCCTTCTGACAGGTAGCAGAATTGCCGCCGTTGCGTTCCAGTTGTGGATTTGGCCGCCGTTTGGCCGCAGTTCAGCTGTAGAACACAAAGTCGATCTGAACACTTTCCCAGAACACTTTATGAACGCGTTTATTATTTGTTTTCCCCCCGCAGTCATTCGGCTTCCTGAAACTCTCTGTTAAAAAGTCAGACGTAGAATTTCCTGCGAACACAAAACCTATTAAGCAAATAAGACCAATAAAAACAATTTAAGTGAAAAATGTCGCGTCTTCATCAGGAAACATTTTTGCCATAAAAGTATATTAACCTTCATTCGGGTTTTTTTCTCTCTCTTTTCATTTTACAGATCCGTTCTGCAGTCGGGGGAGGAAGTTCGATGCCTCGATGTGCTCACATGTTGTACAAAAGTGACTGGCTGTGAAGGGTTACCAGTGTGACTGCTGTATGGTCCCCTGTTAAAGTGGAACACCACCCAAAATTCAGTGGGAGGAATAGTGCCCCATCATTGGTATCAGTGGGAGGAATAGTGCCCCGTCACTGGTGTCAGTGGGAGGAATAGTGCCCCATCATTGGTGTCAGTGGGAGGAATAGTGCCCCATCATTGGTGTCAGTGGGAGGAATAGTGCCCCATCATTGGTGTCAGTGGGAGGAATAGTGCCCCATCATTGGTGTCAGTGGGGGGAATAGTGCCCCATCATTAGTATCAGTGGGAGGAATAGTGTCCCATCATTGGTGTCAGTGGGAGAAATAGTGTCCCATCATTGGTGTCAGTGGGAGGAATAGTACCCCATCATTGGTATCAGTGGGAGGAATAGTGCCCCATCATTGGTGTCAGTGGGAGGAATAGTGCCCCATCATTGGTGTCAGTGGGGGGAATAGTGCCCCATCATTAGTATCAGTGGGAGGAATAGTGTCCCATCATTGGTGTCAGTGGGAGAAATAGTGTCCCATCATTGGTGTCAGTGGGAGGAATAGTACCCCATCATTGGTATCAGTGGGAGGAATAGTGCCCCATCATTGGTGTCAGTGGGAGGAATAGTGCCCCATCATTGGTGTCAGTGGGAGGAATAGTACCCCATCATTGGTGTCAGTGGGAGGAATAGTGCCCCATCATTGGTGTCAGTTGGAGGAATAGTGTCCCATCATTGGTGTCACTGGGAGAAATAGTGCACCATCATTGGTGTCAGTGGGAGGGGAGGGGGGGGGGAGAGGGGAGGAGAGGAAGAGGGAGGGGAGGGGGGAGAGGAGGGTGAGGAGAGGGGAGCTGATAGTGCCCCATCATTGGTATCAGTGAGAGGAAATAGTGCACCATCATTGGTGTCAGTGGAGGGGAGGAGAGGGGGGAGGAGGGGAGATAAAGGAGGAGAGGAAGATAGGGGAGGGGAGGGAAGGAGAGAAAAAGAGAGGGGAGGGGAGAGAAAGGAGAGGAAGAGAGGAGGGGGAAAATGAAGAAAGGAGAGAGGAAGAGAGAGAGGGGAGAGGAAAGAGGAGGAGAGGAAGGAAGAGGGGAAAGGAGAGGGGGGGGGAAGAGAGGAGGAAAAGGGGAGGGGAAGAGAGGCGGCGGGGATAGGGGAGGGGAAGAAAGGAGAGAAGAAGGGAGGAAAGGAGAAGGGAGGGGAGGAGAGGAGAAGGGAGGGAAGAAAAGGAGAAGGGAGGGGATGGAAGCAGAAGGGAGGAGAGGAAGAGAGGGGAGGGGAGTGGAAGAAAGGGGAGGGGAGGGGAGAGGAGGGGAGAGGAGGAGAAGGGATGGGGAAGGAGAGGAGAAGAAAGGGGAGGGACAGAGAGGAAGAAGAGGAGGAGGGGAGGAGAGAAGAGGGGAGGAGAGGGGGACAAGAAGAGAGGGAAGGGGGAGAGGAGGAAAGGAAGAGAGGGGAGAGGAGGGAAGGAGAGAAAAAGGGAGGGGAGAGGGGAGGAGAGGAAGAGAGGGGAGGGATGGAGAGGAAAAGAGAGGTTGGGGAGGAAGAGAGGGGGAAGGGAAGAGGGGAGGGGGGAGAGGAAGAAAGGGGGAGAGGAGGAGAGAGGGGAGGTGAGGGGAGGAGAGAGCCTGGGAGGGGACCCAGATGAGAACGGGCTCACCTCCAGGCAGGGACACTGGAAAGGAGGAGAGCTCAGCACCTCACCAGCCCCCAGAGTGCAGACCACCTGTGCAGAAAGAAAGGAGCGGCCCAGCTAGATGGCCTGGTAGCAGCCACCAACCCATCCACTCACAGACGGAGGACTCAGCAAGTAGACCTGCACCCCCTGGGCCAGTAAAGGGAAGGAGCATTTCAGTGGGAAGCTGGAGTAGCTTACTACCCGGGACTGTCTATATTTAATGCCGGCACTGGTTCCCCTGTCCAGGGTTCCCTTAGGCAGCCAGCTTAGGAGGGTCTGGGGTCTTGGGTGGTACCACAGGAGATGCTGGTCAGCTCTCTAGAAGAGAATTTTGCTGTAAAGACTTGTATAGTTCCAGGAAGTTTGTCCTCCGTTGCCATTACCCTTGATCATCCCATACACCCCTTACCCCATCCAAGTTCAATTCCCCTAATAAATCCCCAAAAAACAAGCTCTTGAATTGGTTACTATCTCCTGGATGCAAGTCTGTGTGGAGAATGCGTGTTGCCTGGCTGTGTAGGACTATAGGGGGGCCCAACTTCAGGACTCCTAAGGGGGTAGTATTGCTACACATGTTTAGCCATAGAAACTTTGTTTTTCTGCCATTTTCCCTCCAGATATGTGGTTCTGAAGTCTCCTTACTCCCACCTAAATTCCCCCAATTGGCATGCTGGGGTCATCCAAGCCCGTCGGTTGATGGTGGAAGAACAGGTGCAAGGTGGGCAGATTGTACCTCGGGTGACAGTCTTCTTAACATAAATCTCGAACCCAATCCTTGGTTTTCGGTAGACTAGAGGACATTTAGAACTCCTGTCACCTGTTTAGGTTCTACTGTCCTGGTCCCAGCGGGTGACTACCTTTCTTTTCCTACCCCAGAGGAGGTCAGGAAATCTCCGCACACCGAGGTGTCCCCATGCCGAGATCTACTCTCACCTCATCTTCTGGTGACAACTGTAAGGCTTTGGATTTCCTGTCACTTTCTATCACCAGAACAAATAGGACGAATTTTCCCCAGCAGGGACCGGATGGCACAAAAACAAAAAAACTCGGTGTGCTAATGAAAAAAAAAAAAAAAAAAAAAAAACACTTAAAGCAGAATGTAAGAAAAGTCCAGATCCACTTTTATTCAGACTCCTAAAACAATTGCCGCGAGTGCCACCCTTTACCAGGACTACAAAGTTCATATGCCGTATAGATGCCGTATGTTGCCTACTTCAAGCCACCCGTTCCGTATAGCATGCTGTACAGTCCCTATTCCATGATGCCTTATTCCATATGCATTGTGGCCGCAGGGGAAATTGTTGTTGCTGCTGGGGGGGTTTCCTGTTGCTGCAGGGGAAATCTTTGTTGCTACTGGGGGGATTTACAGTGGGGCAAAAAAGTATTTAGTCAGCCCCCAATTGTACAAGTTCTCCCACTTACAAAGATGAGAGAGGCCTGTAATTGGCATCATAGGGAGACCTCAACTATGAGAGACAAAATGAGAAAACAAATCCAGACAATCACATTGGCTGATCTGGAAAGAATTTATTTGCAAATTATGGTGGAAAATAAGTATTTGGTGAATATGAAAAGTTCATGTCAATACTTTGTTATATATCCTTTGTTGGCAATGACAGAGGTCAGACGTTTCCTGTAAGTCGTCACAAGGTTGGCACACACTGTTGCTGGTATGTTGGCCCATCCTCCATGCAGATCTCCTCCTCCATGCAGATCTCCTCTAGAGCAGTGATGTTTTGGGGCTGTCGCTGGGCAACACGGACTTTCAACTCCCTCCAAAGGTTTTCTATGGGGTTGAGATCTGGAGACTGGCTAGGCCACTCCAGGACCTTGAAATGCTTCTTACGAAGCCACTCCTTCGTTGCCCGGGCGGTATGTTTGGGATCATTGTCATGTTGGAAGACCCAGCCATGTTTAATCTTCAATGCCCTTGCTGATGGAAGGAGGTTTGCACTCAAAATCTCACGATACATGGCCCCATTCATTCTGTCCTGTACATGGATCAGTCGTCATGGTCCCTTTGCGGAGAAACAGCCCCAAAGCATGATGTTACCACCCCCATGCTTCACAGTAGGTATGGTGTTCTTTGGTTGCAACTCAGCATTCTCTCTCCTCCAAACACGACGAGTTTTGTTTCTACCAAACAGTTCTATTTTGGTTTCATCTGACCATATGACATTCTCCCAATCCTCTTCTGGATCATCCAAATGCTCTCTAGCAAACTTCAGACGGGCCCCGGACATGTACTGGCTTAAGCAGGGGGACACGTCTGGCACTGCAGGATCTGAGTCCCTGACGGCGTAGTGTGTTACTGATGGTAGCCTTTGTTACGTTGGTCCCAGCTCTCTGCAGGTCATTCACTAGGTCCCCCCGTGTGGTCCTGGGATTTTTGCTCACCGTTCTTGTGATCACTTTGACCCCACGGGGTGAGATCTTGCGTGGAGCCCCAGATCGAGGGAGATTATCAGTGGTCTTGTATGTCTTCCATTTTCTAATTATTGCTCCCACAGTTGATTTGTTCACACCAAGCTGCTTGCCTATTGCAGATTCAGTCTTCCCAGCCTGGTGCAGGTCTACAATTTTGTTTCTGGTGTCCTTCGACAGCTCTGTGGTCTTCACCATAGTGGAGTTTGGAGTGTGACTGTTTGAGGTTGTGGACAGGTGTCTTTTATACTGATAACAAGTTCAAACAGGTGCCATTGATACAGGTAATGAGTGCAGAACAGAGGAGCCTCTTAAAGAAGAAGGTCCAGGTCTGTGAGAGCCAGAAATCTTGTTGTTTGTAGGTGACCAAATACTTATTTTCCACCATAATTTGCAAATAAATTCTTTCCAGATCAGCCAATGTGATTGTCTGGATTTGTTTTCTCATTTTGTCTCTCATAGTTGAGGTCTCCCTATGATGCCAATTACAGGCCTCTCTCATCTTTGTAAGTGGGAGAACTTGCACAATTGGTGGGGACTACATACTTTTTTGCTGCCCTGTATGTGTGTTGCTGGGGGATATATTGTTGCTGCAGGGGAAATCTTTGTTGCTGCTAGGGGATTTATGTGTACTGCTGGGGGGTTTAAGTTGTGCTGTTGGGGGATTTATTTATGCTGTGGAAGGATTTATTGATGCTTTTGGGGAGATGTATTTATGCTGCTGGGGAATTATTGTTGCTGCTGGGGCATGTATTGGTGCTGCTGGTGGATTTATTTTGCTGCTGGTGGATTTATTTTGCTGCTGGTGGATTACATGGTGGATTTATAGGTGCTGCCGGGGGATTTATTGGTGCTGCTGGGGGATTTATTGATGCTGCTGGGGCATTTATTGGTGCTGCCGGGGGATTTATTGATGCTGCTGGGGGATTTATTGATGCTGCTGGGGCATTTATTGGTGCTGCCGGGGGATTTATTGGTGCTGCCGGGGGATTTATTGGTGCTGCTGGATAATTTGTTGCTGCTAAGTGACTTATCCTTTAAAAAGGGGTGGAGATGAGAAGTGGTAGGGGCAAAGGCAAGAGGAGGTGCTTAAAAGTGGGTAGGGAACAGGGGCGGATTGACAACTCATGGGCCCCCGGGCAATAGGGGATCATGGGGCCCCTGTGTCCTTGCCCAAACTCAAAAAAGCCTATGAAAAAGGTACCAGGGGCATTCCATGGGGCCCCCTACTGAGCCCGGGCCCTTGGGCGGTGCCAGAGTTTCCAAATGGTCAGTCCGCCCCTGGTAGGGAATGGAGACCAGCACCAAAAGCAGAATGCATACAATTTCAGATTCAGTTTTATTCAAACTCATTAAAAAAGGCATTTTAGGAATTCAAAGCCCCCCCCCCCCCCCCACACACACACACACAGACTTTATCAGGACTACAAATTGCACATGCCACATTGTATGTTACCTATTCCATGTTGCCTCATTCTATGTGTCACCTGTACATCCCCATTCCACAACACCTCATCCCACATATCTTATAGTTGCTGGGGGATTTATTGTTGTTGCTGGAGAAATAATTGTTGCTGCTGGGGGATCTATTGGTGCCACTGGATAATTTATTGTTGCTGCTGAGGGAATTATTTTTTTTAAATGGGGTGGTGCAGAGACAAGAAAAGGTGCTTTGAGGTGGGTATGGAATGGGTTGACCCGGGGGTGGTGGAGTACCTGAACCTATTCTTTGGGAAGAAAAGCCCTGAATATCAGTATACAGTATTGACTTGTATGTAAGTGGTATAAGATATTGACCGTAAATACACGATTTTGCCAAAAGTATTGGTCGGCCGGCCTTTCCACACACATGACCTTTAATGGCCACCCAGTCTTAGTCCGTAGGGTTCAATATTGAGTTGGCCCCGCCCTTTGCAGCTATAACAGCTTCAACTCTTCTGGGAAGGCCGTCCACAAGGTTTAGGAGGGTGTCTATGGGAAGGTTGGACCATTCTTCCAGAAGCACATTTGTCAGGTCAGGCACTGATGTCGGGGGAGGAGGCCTGGCTCACAGTCTCCGCTCTAATTCATCCCAAAGGTGTTCTATGGGGTTGAGGTCAGGACTCTGTGCAGGCCAGTCAATGTCCTCCACCCCAAACTGGCTCCTCCATGTCTTTATGGACCTTGCTTTGTGCACTGGTGGGCAGTCATGTTGGAACAGGAAGGTTCCATCCCCAAACTCCTCCCACAAAGTTGGGAGCATGAAATTGTCCAAAATGTCCCCTTAAGAGTTCCCTTCACTGGAACTAGGGGGCCAAGCACAACCCCTGAAAAACAACCCCACACCATAATCCCCCCTCCACCAAACTCTACACTTGGCACAATGCAGTCAGGCAAGTACCGTTTTCCTGGCCACCGCCAAACCCAGACACGTCCATCCGATTGCCAGACAGAGAAGCGTGATTGGTCCCTCCAGAGAACACGTCTCCACTGCTCTAGAGTCCAGTGGCAGCGTGCTTTACACCACGGCATCCGACGCTTTGCATTGCACTTGGTGATGGAAGGCTTGGATGCAGCTGCTCGGCCATGGAAACCCATTCCATGAAGCTCTCTACGCACTGTTGTTGGGCTCATCTGAAGGCCACACCAAGTTTGGAGGTCTTTAGCTATTGACTCTGCAGACAGTTGGCGACTTCTGCGCACTGTGCGCTTCAGCATGCGCTGACCCCGCCCTGTCATGTGACGTGGCCTACCACTTGGTGGCTGAGTGGCTGTTGTTCCCAGTTGCTTCCACTTTGTTATAATCCCACTAACAGTTGAGCGTGGAATATTTAGTAGCCAGGAAATGTCACGGATGGACTTATTGCCCAGGTGGCCACCTATCACGGGACCACGCTTGGAGCCACTGAGCTCCTGAGAGCGACCCATTCTTTCACCAATGTTTGTAGAAGCCGTCTGCATGCCTAGGGGCTTGATTGTATACACCTGTGTCCATGGAGGGGATTGGAACACCTAAGTCACATGATATGGAAGGGATTGGAACACCTGAGTCACATGATATGGAGGGGATTGGAACACCTGAATCACATGATATGGAGGGGATTGGAACACCTGAATCACATGATTGGGAGGGGATTGGAACACCTGAATCACATGATTGGGAGGGGATTGGAACACCTGAATCACATGATATGGAGGGGATTGGAACACCTGAATCACATGATTGGGAGGGGATTGGAACACCTGAATCACATGATTTGGAGGGGATTGGAACACCTGAATCACATGATTTGGAGGGGATTGGAACACCTGAATCACATGATTTGGAGGGGATTGGAACACCTGAATCACATGATTGGGAGGGGATTGGAACACCTGAATCCCATGATTTGGAGGGGATTGGAACACCTGAATCACATGATTGGGAGGGGATTGGAACACCTGAATCACATGATTTGGAGGGTTTTGGAACACCTGAATCACATGATTTGGAGGGGGTTGGAACACCTGAATCACATGATTTGGAGGGGGTTGGAACACCTGAATCACATGATATGGAGGGGATTGGAACACCTGAATCACATGATATGGAGGGGATTGGAACACCTGAATCCAATGATTTGCAGAGCGGGCTCCAAACTTTTGTCAATATGGTGTATGCTGGTTTAAAATGCCAAAAATAGGAGGTCAGGTACAAATAGGAAACACGGGAAAAAAGTATTTTAAAAAAAAAATCTTTTTTGTATTCTGCTTCTTGTAACATTTTCTTTATTAGAAGGATACAAAAGGACTGATGAGTTTCCATTAGAAGTCTGGGGTTAATCAAAGAGCAGAAGTGTCCAATACAAAGATTTCGGAAGCAACGCGCGATGACCTGACCTTGTGCGATCTCTTCGACATTTTTTGCTGTAATTTTGTTGTTCTTTCGAAGTTCTAAACTTCCCCTCCTGCTTGTCGTTCGCCATAACGTAGTTAAAAGTAGCAGCCGTCTTAACTTCCAAAGCCCATCAAGGGATTGTGTTCTCATTAATCCCATTTTTATAATTTAAAATTAATTTCGCACATTTATCATGCGGGTACTGAGGAGACTCCAATAAGCGTCCCTCTCCTGCACATAATGAACAATTTGGCTGTTGCGAGGACATTTGGAGCGGCCCAGATCAGGTGATTAACATACTGCTGCGTTACATTATTCTTTCCATGCCTCTATTCTCTGATTAACAATTAGACAATATAAAATGAGTTTTACGCGGCGAGGATCCTCGGCCCTCGTGTTCCAGCGCAACTTCCTGGAAACCCCCGGGAGAAACCGAACAATCTCCTCCTCGTTTTCTGCTCCGCTCGTTATTCCTGTCTGCGAGCGCTTCAGCACTTCTGAAGTTTCATGGTCGATTTCCTTTCCTTGTGTTGTGCTCATCTGAAGGCCACACCAAGTTTGAAGGTCTTTAGCTATTGACACCACGGCATCCGACGCTTTGCATTGCACTTGGTGATGGAAGGCTTGGATGCAGCTGCTCGGCCATGGAAACCCATTCCATGAAGCTCTCTACGCACTGTTGTTGGGCTCATCTGAAGGCCACACCAAGTTTGGAGGTCTTTAGCTATTGACTCTGCAGGCAGTTGGAGACTTCTGCGCACTGTGCGCTTCAGCATGTGCTGACCCCGCCCTGTCATGTGACGTGGCCTACCACTTGGTGGCTGAGTGGCTGTTGTTCCCAGTTGCTTCCACTTTGTTATAATCCCACTAACAGTTGAGCGTGGAATATTTAGTAGCCAGGAAATGTCACGGATGGACTTATTGCCCAGGCGGCCACCTATCACGGGACTACGCTTGGAGTCACTGAGCTCCTGAGAGCGACCCATTCTTTCACCAATGTTTGTAGAAGCAGTCTGCATGCCTAGGGGCTTGATTGTATATGTTGGCTAAAGTCAACCTGACTCTTGAAGGCCAGTTCTAGGCTTGGGTAATGTCTTGAAGGCCAATTCTGGATTTGGGCAGTGTCTGGCAGTTGTTAATTAAAAAAAAATTTAAAAAGTAGCTCCGGGTGCTATACTTTACCGCCTGTGATCTTCTAAGAGGGGCTGCGTGATTGGCTAGAATTGGAGCCAAAAGCAGAAGTCCTTACCACCGCTCCTGTTCTGCTAGAACACTATCCACCGTGCTGAAGCCGAAGCCTCCGCCATATTCCCAATACGTGTGTCAGGGTCCTGTCCACGGCAGAACTTCTGGAAGATCTGGCATTTCTGTCAGTACTCTGCATGGTCGCAGAAGTACACATCAGCCTCAGTCTGGTGCCAGACGGCCTTTATAAGGAGGCTCATCACTTCCTCTGGTTGCTGGATGATCTCTAGCTTTCCGTGCCCTATTCCTGGTTCCTGTGATTCTGACCTGTGATTTCCTGTTACCGACTCGGCTTGCTCCTGGACCTGTCTACTCTGCCTTACCCCTGATCTGACCTCGGCTTGGCTTACAGATACTCTCTTTCTCTCTCACTCCTCTGTGTATGACCTCGGCTTTCCCATCTGACTACGTCAGCTCTGATTCCCACCTGGTACCTGACCTTGGCTTGAACCGACTACCCAGTAAACATCTATATCCCGGAAGGGCTTGCATACCACGCACAGGCGCCTCCTGTCTGCAGACCTATCTCCGTGCACCAGCTGTGCTTCTGAGTGGACCACCAACCAGCACTCCTACAGGCGACCTGTGCAACTTTGAGCCTGACTTCTGCTGTCCCACTCTCAGGGGAGTCCGGAACTTAGCCGCAAGGGAAGCCCTCGCTCCATTGGCCTCCATCACATTCATGGGCATTGACCTTTATATCCCAAGGAAGGAATGTCCACATATAAAAGTGGATTTGCTGCACTTCACTGATGGAATTCAGGAAACAGCATAACAGTCACATCAATCTATCTCGGAGTCACTTGACATTACATAGTCCATCACGTATATTGTATGGTCTGCATACCAAACAGAAGAAACTAGTAATGGATTCAACCAGGACTCATGAGTCCTGGTTGAATCCATAACCAATTTCTTCAGTTTGGTATGCACATCGGTGTTTGATTGGGGATTCCCGGACTACTGCTTTTGAGACCTTGAGGCCCTCTTTTTCTGGGGGATTTTATAGTGTATGGGCTGCAGTAGTTGCATGTGAAAGCATATGCCGCACCTTTAGCAGTTATCTCCTTCCACCTGGGGTCATTAGCACCCACAGGAATGGGCTCTCTGTAGGCATCTCCTCCTTAGCAGGTACCTTTTTCATAGGCTTTTTTGAGTTTTGGCAAGGACACAGGGGCCCCATTATCTCCTATTGCCCGAGGCCCCATGAGTTGTCAGTCCACCCCTGCTCCTTAGGTACACCTTTCTCGAGTCCCTCCAGGGACGCAGCCTCACTCAGGGAACTCTTGGCCTGGCCTAAAGGGCCTTTTGCAATTCATCCCAGCCCTCACCTCCATAAGGGACAGAAAGTCTACAGCCAGCTCTTCCTGGGTGCATGTCTACTTCTCCCCAGCCTCATGCCCAGGGCCTACACATGCTGGTTACATCCATTCTGGTGGCGGTGGTGGATTTAGTTTCCATGCCCCAAGTGTCCATGTGCTCCTTCCAACCTGGCCTATACAGTATGTGGGTGCTGACTAACCCATGACATCACTGCAGGAGGGCCCTGTCTAAAGGGGACCTAACACCTGGTGACACCATCTGTTGTAACCAGACACTATTCTGGTACAGAGCCACCTAGTGGCAAAGTAGCAGATTGCACCTTCCTACAAACTCACCAATCCAGCTCTGGTCCTCTGCCAGGTTGAATGATGGCCAGCCTCAGTAAATGTATTTCCTGTGAGCCCGTGGTGTCTAGGCCCCACCTCTCTGCCCTGGACGTATAGGAGCCTTTTTTGGCTGTACTTCTCCTGTGGATCACAAGAGTGCAGTTCATTCTGCACTCATGAGACTTATTTTTAGCTGACAGCTGGCTAAAGCCCACTGACATCACGCAGCCGGTCCAGGCTGGAGAAAGATCCCATCTTCAAAGTCGGGATCCACCACAGAGTCTGGATCGGCACCAGGCTCAGCCTCTCAGCGAACCGCTGAGAGCCCAAGCCAGCCGCTTCCTCCTCCTCCACAGCCGAATGCTCCAGTGAGCGCTGGGGGGGCTGAGCAGACGGCGGTGACTGAGTCCCGCTCTCTGCTCAGAGCGGCTGTGAGAACTCACACATACAAGAAAAATAGATATTTTAAATATATTTTAAAAATATTCTTCCCAAATATATAGACATATATTTGAAATACTACAATTTTATTTATATATATATATATATATATATATATATATATATATATATGTATATGTATATATATATGTATATATATATATATATGTATATATATGTATATATATACAGTTGCAAGAAAAAGTATGTGAACCCCTTGGGATTACGTGGAGTTTTGCATGAATTGGGCATAAAATGTGCTCTGAACGTCATCTAAGTCACAACAATAGAAGAACACAGTCTGCTGAACATAATACTACACAAACATTAGATGTTGCCATGGTTTAATTGCATATAACATGTAAACATTCACAGTGCAGGGAGGAAAAAGTATGTGAGGCCCTAGCTTAATGACTTCTCCCAGAGCTAATTGGAGCCAGGAGTGAGCCAACCTTGACTCTAATCAGTGTGATGATATTGGATGTGTTGCTGACAGCTGTCCTGCCCTTAAAAAACACACACCTGTTTTGGGTTTACTGGTTTCAAGAAGCACTGTCTGATGTGAACCATGCCTCACAGAAAAGAGCTCTTAGAAGACCTACGATCAAGAATTTTTGACTTGCATGAAGCTGGAAAGGGTTACAAAAGTATCTCCAAAAGCCTTGATGTTCATGTGTCCACAGTAAGACAGACTGTCTACAAATGGAGAAAGTTTAGCACTGTTGCTACTCTCCCTAGGTGTGGTCGTCCTGTAAAAATGACTGCAAGAGCACAGCGCAGAATGCTGCATGAGGTAAAGAAGAATCCCAGAGTGTCAGCTAAAGACCTACAGAAATCTCTGGCACATGCTAACATTTTTGTTGACACATCTACAATAAGGAAAACATTAAACA